>NW_027394278.1:323360-361358 GCF_049309525.1 Garra rufa | reverse complement strand
AACTGTATTGAACATAGCACCCAATCACTCGTTTAATATTTTTTGTTCCCTGTCATTTCGCTGTATTTTATGTTTGATTTAGCACAGGTGCCCTCTTACGTCATACTCCGAAAGTCCCTTAGGCATTTGTGCGCATGCGCGCTACTCATGAATGGTGCTTTATAGAGGACGCACAAAAATACAGATTAAAATCATTTATATTTAGGTTAAATGGAAGATATAGCTTGTGCTGCATGTTAGCTTGCAAATTATGCCCAAGAACATAATTTATTAAGCCATATGTCTTACTAACAAGAAACAATGCCTCTAACCACAGGTCACGTACGAAAAATAATGCCCCGTTTAAGCCATTCTGAAGGGGTGGAGCGGAAAATGAAATAAATACGGCCTTTTAAAATTTAAATGCTCCAGCGATTTCATTCCGTCAACCCCTTAGAACCCACCAAGAGCTAAATTCAGGTGTTTGCGAGTAGTTTCATTTAAAACGGAGAGGGCTGCCTTCCGCCTGTGTTTTCTGTTGTACTGACATGAGAGTCAGGGCTCCGAGCTTTCGGTCTGCGAACTACATCACTGAGCCTCTTCTAAAAGCATTTAAATAAAAACACTCCAGCGACTGTACGCAATGTAAACATAATATCATTTTAAAGAGCTATATTAAGCGCATATGAGCTGCTTTTATATGGTTACGGATGAGCTTCAGGGCTGGCGTTTCTTCGTCCGTGTTCACAAAACTACATATTTTAAAGGCATTTAAAAAATAAAAACACTCCAGCGATTGAACAGTAATAGTAGATTAGTGTATTGAAAACGTTAAAATGCTTGCTTATTTGTGCTGCATTTTTGTGGAAACGAATTAGCTAGTAAAGACTGTTTCATGAATATGGTCTCATCGTTTGAGCCACATAGTTCAACAAAGCACGGCCGTTTTTAACGACCAACTAATAACTTCTGCTATTTAACTGATAAGAGTTCTCAAAAAATGCAACTGTATTGAACATAGCACCCAATTACTCGTTTAATATTTTTTGTTCCCTGTCATTTCGCTGTATTTTATGTTTGATTTAGCACAGGTGCCCTCTTACGTCATACTCCGAAAGTCCCCTTAGGCATTTGTGCGCATGCGCGCTACTCATGAATGGTGCTTTATAGAGGACGCACAAAAATACAGATTAAAATCATTTATATTTAGGTTAAATGGAAGATATAGCTTGTGCTGCATGTTAGCTTGCAAATTATGCCCAAGAACATAATTTATTAAGCCATATGTCTTACTAACAAGAAACAATGCCTCTAACCACAGGTCACGTACGAAAAATAATGCCCCGTTTAAGCCATTCTGAAGGGGTGGAGCGGAAAATGAAAATAAATACGGCCTTTTAAAATTTAAATGCTCCAGCGATTTCATTCCGTCAACCCCTTAGAACCCACCAAGAGCTAAATTCAGGTGTTTGCGAGTAGTTTCATTTAAAACGGAGAGGGCTGCCTTCCGCCTGTGTTTTCTGTTGTACTGACATGAGAGTCAGGGCTCCGAGCTTTCGGTCTGCGAACTACATCACTGAGCCTCTTCTAAAAGCATTTAAATAAAAACACTCCAGCGACTGTACGCAATGTAAACATAATATCATTTTAAAGAGCTATATTAAGCGCATATGAGCTGCTTTTATATGGTTTACGGATGAGCTTCAGGGCTGGCGTTTCTTCGTCCGTGTTCACAAAACTACATATTTTAAAGGCATTTAAAAAATAAAAACACTCCAGCGATTGAACAGTAATAGTAGATTAGTGTATTGAAAACGTTAAAATGCTTGCTTATTTGTGCTGCATTTTTGTGGAAACGAATTAGCTAGTAAAGACTGTTTCATGAATATGGTCTCATCGTTTGAGCCACATAGTTCAACAAAGCACGGCCGTTTTTAACGACCAACTAATAACTTCTGCTATTTAACTGATAAGAGTTCTCAAAAAATGCAACTGTATTGAACATAGCACCCAATCACTCGTTTAATATTTTTTGTTCCCTGTCATTTCGCTGTATTTTATGTTTGATTTAGCACAGGTGCCCTCTTACGTCATACTCCGAAAGTCCCCTTAGGCATTTGTGCGCATGCGCGCTACTCATGAATGGTGCTTTATAGAGGACGCACAAAAATACAGATTAAAATCATTTATATTTAGGTTAAATGGAAGATATAGCTTGTGCTGCATGTTAGCTTGCAAATTATGCCCAAGAACATAATTTATTAAGCCATATGTCTTACTAACAAGAAACAATGCCTCTAACCACAGGTCACGTACGAAAAATAATGCCCCGTTTAAGCCATTCTGAAGGGGTGGAGCGGAAAATGAAAATAAATACGGCCTTTTAAAATTTAAATGCTCCAGCGATTTCATTCCGTCAACCCCTTAGAACCCACCAAGAGCTAAATTCAGGTGTTTGCGAGTAGTTTCATTTAAAACGGAGAGGGCTGCCTTCCGCCTGTGTTTTCTGTTGTACTGACATGAGAGTCAGGGCTCCGAGCTTTCGGTCTGCGAACTACATCACTGAGCCTCTTCTAAAAGCATTTAAATAAAAACACTCCAGCGACTGTACGCAATGTAAACATAATATCATTTTAAAGAGCTATATTAAGCGCATATGAGCTGCTTTTATATGGTTTACGGATGAGCTTCAGGGCTGGCGTTTCTTCGTCCGTGTTCACAAAACTACATATTTTAAAGGCATTTAAAAAATAAAAACACTCCAGCGATTGAACAGTAATAGTAGATTAGTGTATTGAAAACGTTAAAATGCTTGCTTATTTGTGCTGCATTTTTGTGGAAACGAATTAGCTAGTAAAGACTGTTTCATGAATATGGTCTCATCGTTTGAGCCACATAGTTCAACAAAGCACGGCCGTTTTTAATGACCAACTAATAACTTCTGCTATTTAACTGATAAGAGTTCTCAAAAAATGCAACTGTATTGAACATAGCACCCAATCACTCGTTTAATATTTTTTGTTCCCTGTCATTTCGCTGTATTTTATGTTTGATTTAGCACAGGTGCCCTCTTACGTCATACTCCGAAAGTCCCCTTAGGCATTTGTGCGCATGCGCGCTACTCATAAATGGTGCTTTATAGAGGACGCACAAAAATACAGATTAAAATCATTTATATTTAGGTTAAATGGAAGATATAGCTTGTGCTGCATGTTAGCTTGCAAATTATGCCCAAGAACATAATTTATTAAGCCATATGTCTTACTAACAAGAAACAATGCCTCTAACCACAGGTCACGTACGAAAAATAATGCCCCGTTTAAGCCATTCTGAAGGGGTGGAGCGGAAAATGAAAATAAATACGGCCTTTTAAAATTTAAATGCTCCAGCGATTTCATTCCGTCAACCCCTTAGAACCCACCAAGAGCTAAATTCAGGTGTTTGCGAGTAGTTTCATTTAAAACGGAGAGGGCTGCCTTCCGCCTGTGTTTTCTGTTGTACTGACATGAGAGTCAGGGCTCCGAGCTTTCGGTCTGCGAACTACATCACTGAGCCTCTTCTAAAAGCATTTAAATAAAAACACTCCAGCGACTGTACGCAATGTAAACATAATATCATTTTAAAGAGCTATATTAAGCGCATATGAGCTGCTTTTATATGGTTTACGGATGAGCTTCAGGGCTGGCGTTTCTTCGTCCGTGTTCACAAAACTACATATTTTAAAGGCATTTAAAAAATAAAAACACTCCAGCGATTGAACAGTAATAGTAGATTAGTGTATTGAAAACGTTAAAATGCTTGCTTATTTGTGCTGCATTTTTGTGGAAACGAATTAGCTAGTAAAGACTGTTTCATGAATATGGTCTCATCGTTTGAGCCACATAGTTCAACAAAGCACGGCCGTTTTTAACGACCAACTAATAACTTCTGCTATTTAACTGATAAGAGTTCTCAAAAAATGCAACTGTATTGAACATAGCACCCAATCACTCGTTTAATATTTTTTGTTCCCTGTCATTTCGCTGTATTTTATGTTTGATTTAGCACAGGTGCCCTCTTACGTCATACTCCGAAAGTCCCCTTAGGCATTTGTGCGCATGCGCGCTACTCATGAATGGTGCTTTATAGAGGACGCACAAAAATACAGATTAAAATCATTTATATTTAGGTTAAATGGAAGATATAGCTTGTGCTGCATGTTAGCTTGCAAATTATGCCCAAGAACATAATTTATTAAGCCATATGTCTTACTAACAAGAAACAATGCCTCTAACCACAGGTCACGTACGAAAAATAATGCCCCGTTTAAGCCATTCTGAAGGGGTGGAGCGGAAAATGAAAATAAATACGGCCTTTTAAAATTTAAATGCTCCAGCGATTTCATTCCGTCAACCCCTTAGAACCCACCAAGAGCTAAATTCAGGTGTTTGCGAGTAGTTTCATTTAAAACGGAGAGGGCTGCCTTCCGCCTGTGTTTTCTGTTGTACTGACATGAGAGTCAGGGCTCCGAGCTTTCGGTCTGCGAACTACATCACTGAGCCTCTTCTAAAAGCATTTAAATAAAAACACTCCAGCGACTGTACGCAATGTAAACATAATATCATTTTAAAGAGCTATATTAAGCGCATATGAGCTGCTTTTATATGGTTTACGGATGAGCTTCAGGGCTGGCGTTTCTTCGTCCGTGTTCACAAAACTACATATTTTAAAGGCATTTAAAAAATAAAAACACTCCAGCGATTGAACAGTAATAGTAGATTAGTGTATTGAAAACGTTAAAATGCTTGCTTATTTGTGCTGCATTTTTGTGGAAACGAATTAGCTAGTAAAGACTGTTTCATGAATATGGTCTCATCGTTTGAGCCACATAGTTCAACAAAGCACGGCCGTTTTTAATGACCAACTAATAACTTCTGCTATTTAACTGATAAGAGTTCTCAAAAAATGCAACTGTATTGAACATAGCACCCAATCACTCGTTTAATATTTTTTGTTCCCTGTCATTTCGCTGTATTTTATGTTTGATTTAGCACAGGTGCCCTCTTACGTCATACTCCGAAAGTCCCCTTAGGCATTTGTGCGCATGCGCGCTACTCATGAATGGTGCTTTATAGAGGACGCACAAAAATACAGATTAAAATCATTTATATTTAGGTTAAATGGAAGATATAGCTTGTGCTGCATGTTAGCTTGCAAATTATGCCCAAGAACATAATTTATTAAGCCATATGTCTTACTAACAAGAAACAATGCCTCTAACCACAGGTCACGTACGAAAAATAATGCCCCGTTTAAGCCATTCTGAAGGGGTGGAGCGGAAAATGAAAATAAATACGGCCTTTTAAAATTTAAATGCTCCAGCGATTTCATTCCGTCAACCCCTTAGAACCCACCAAGAGCTAAATTCAGGTGTTTGCGAGTAGTTTCATTTAAAACGGAGAGGGCTGCCTTCCGCCTGTGTTTTCTGTTGTACTGACATGAGAGTCAGGGCTCCGAGCTTTCGGTCTGCGAACTACATCACTGAGCCTCTTCTAAAAGCATTTAAATAAAAACACTCCAGCGACTGTACGCAATGTAAACATAATATCATTTTAAAGAGCTATATTAAGCGCATATGAGCTGCTTTTATATGGTTTACGGATGAGCTTCAGGGCTGGCGTTTCTTCGTCCGTGTTCACAAAACTACATATTTTAAAGGCATTTAAAAAATAAAAACACTCCAGCGATTGAACAGTAATAGTAGATTAGTGTATTGAAAACGTTAAAATGCTTGCTTATTTGTGCTGCATTTTTGTGGAAACGAATTAGCTAGTAAAGACTGTTTCATGAATATGGTCTCATCGTTTGAGCCACATAGTTCAACAAAGCACGGCCGTTTTTAACGACCAACTAATAACTTCTGCTATTTAACTGATAAGAGTTCTCAAAAAATGCAACTGTATTGAACATAGCACCCAATCACTCGTTTAATATTTTTTGTTCCCTGTCATTTCGCTGTATTTTATGTTTGATTTAGCACAGGTGCCCTCTTACGTCATACTCCGAAAGTCCCCTTAGGCATTTGTGCGCATGCGCGCTACTCATGAATGGTGCTTTATAGAGGACGCACAAAAATACAGATTAAAATCATTTATATTTAGGTTAAATGGAAGATATAGCTTGTGCTGCATGTTAGCTTGCAAATTATGCCCAAGAACATAATTTATTAAGCCATATGTCTTACTAACAAGAAACAATGCCTCTAACCACAGGTCACGTACGAAAAATAATGCCCCGTTTAAGCCATTCTGAAGGGGTGGAGCGGAAAATGAAAATAAATACGGCCTTTTAAAATTTAAATGCTCCAGCGATTTCATTCCGTCAACCCCTTAGAACCCACCAAGAGCTAAATTCAGGTGTTTGCGAGTAGTTTCATTTAAAACGGAGAGGGCTGCCTTCCGCCTGTGTTTTCTGTTGTACTGACATGAGAGTCAGGGCTCCGAGCTTTCGGTCTGCGAACTACATCACTGAGCCTCTTCTAAAAGCATTTAAATAAAAACACTCCAGCGACTGTACGCAATGTAAACATAATATCATTTTAAAGAGCTATATTAAGCGCATATGAGCTGCTTTTATATGGTTTACGGATGAGCTTCAGGGCTGGCGTTTCTTCGTCCGTGTTCACAAAACTACATATTTTAAAGGCATTTAAAAAATAAAAACACTCCAGCGATTGAACAGTAATAGTAGATTAGTGTATTGAAAACGTTAAAATGCTTGCTTATTTGTGCTGCATTTTTGTGGAAACGAATTAGCTAGTAAAGACTGTTTCATGAATATGGTCTCATCGTTTGAGCCACATAGTTCAACAAAGCACGGCCGTTTTTAACGACCAACTAATAACTTCTGCTATTTAACTGATAAGAGTTCTCAAAAAATGCAACTGTATTGAACATAGCACCCAATCACTCGTTTAATATTTTTTGTTCCCTGTCATTTCGCTGTATTTTATGTTTGATTTAGCACAGGTGCCCTCTTACGTCATACTCCGAAAGTCCCCTTAGGCATTTGTGCGCATGCGCGCTACTCATGAATGGTGCTTTATAGAGGACGCACAAAAATACAGATTAAAATCATTTATATTTAGGTTAAATGGAAGATATAGCTTGTGCTGCATGTTAGCTTGCAAATTATGCCCAAGAACATAATTTATTAAGCCATATGTCTTACTAACAAGAAACAATGCCTCTAACCACAGGTCACGTACGAAAAATAATGCCCCGTTTAAGCCATTCTGAAGGGGTGGAGCGGAAAATGAAAATAAATACGGCCTTTTAAAATTTAAATGCTCCAGCGATTTCATTCCGTCAACCCCTTAGAACCCACCAAGAGCTAAATTCAGGTGTTTGCGAGTAGTTTCATTTAAAACGGAGAGGGCTGCCTTCCGCCTGTGTTTTCTGTTGTACTGACATGAGAGTCAGGGCTCCGAGCTTTCGGTCTGCGAACTACATCACTGAGCCTCTTCTAAAAGCATTTAAATAAAAACACTCCAGCGACTGTACGCAATGTAAACATAATATCATTTTAAAGAGCTATATTAAGCGCATATGAGCTGCTTTTATATGGTTTACGGATGAGCTTCAGGGCTGGCGTTTCTTCGTCCGTGTTCACAAAACTACATATTTTAAAGGCATTTAAAAAATAAAAACACTCCAGCGATTGAACAGTAATAGTAGATTAGTGTATTGAAAACGTTAAAATGCTTGCTTATTTGTGCTGCATTTTTGTGGAAACGAATTAGCTAGTAAAGACTGTTTCATGAATATGGTCTCATCGTTTGAGCCACATAGTTCAACAAAGCACGGCCGTTTTTAACGACCAACTAATAACTTCTGCTATTTAACTGATAAGAGTTCTCAAAAAATGCAACTGTATTGAACATAGCACCCAATCACTCGTTTAATATTTTTTGTTCCCTGTCATTTCGCTGTATTTTATGTTTGATTTAGCACAGGTGCCCTCTTACGTCATACTCCGAAAGTCCCCTTAGGCATTTGTGCGCATGCGCGCTACTCATGAATGGTGCTTTATAGAGGACGCACAAAAATACAGATTAAAATCATTTATATTTAGGTTAAATGGAAGATATAGCTTGTGCTGCATGTTAGCTTGCAAATTATGCCCAAGAACATAATTTATTAAGCCATATGTCTTACTAACAAGAAACAATGCCTCTAACCACAGGTCACGTACGAAAAATAATGCCCCGTTTAAGCCATTCTGAAGGGGTGGAGCGGAAAATGAAAATAAATACGGCCTTTTAAAATTTAAATGCTCCAGCGATTTCATTCCGTCAACCCCTTAGAACCCACCAAGAGCTAAATTCAGGTGTTTGCGAGTAGTTTCATTTAAAACGGAGAGGGCTGCCTTCCGCCTGTGTTTTCTGTTGTACTGACATGAGAGTCAGGGCTCCGAGCTTTCGGTCTGCGAACTACATCACTGAGCCTCTTCTAAAAGCATTTAAATAAAAACACTCCAGCGACTGTACGCAATGTAAACATAATATCATTTTAAAGAGCTATATTAAGCGCATATGAGCTGCTTTTATATGGTTTACGGATGAGCTTCAGGGCTGGCGTTTCTTCGTCCGTGTTCACAAAACTACATATTTTAAAGGCATTTAAAAAATAAAAACACTCCAGCGATTGAACAGTAATAGTAGATTAGTGTATTGAAAACGTTAAAATGCTTGCTTATTTGTGCTGCATTTTTGTGGAAACGAATTAGCTAGTAAAGACTGTTTCATGAATATGGTCTCATCGTTTGAGCCACATAGTTCAACAAAGCACGGCCGTTTTTAACGACCAACTAATAACTTCTGCTATTTAACTGATAAGAGTTCTCAAAAAATGCAACTGTATTGAACATAGCACCCAATCACTCGTTTAATATTTTTTGTTCCCTGTCATTTCGCTGTATTTTATGTTTGATTTAGCACAGGTGCCCTCTTACGTCATACTCCGAAAGTCCCCTTAGGCATTTGTGCGCATGCGCGCTACTCATGAATGGTGCTTTATAGAGGACGCACAAAAATACAGATTAAAATCATTTATATTTAGGTTAAATGGAAGATATAGCTTGTGCTGCATGTTAGCTTGCAAATTATGCCCAAGAACATAATTTATTAAGCCATATGTCTTACTAACAAGAAACAATGCCTCTAACCACAGGTCACGTACGAAAAATAATGCCCCGTTTAAGCCATTCTGAAGGGGTGGAGCGGAAAATGAAAATAAATACGGCCTTTTAAAATTTAAATGCTCCAGCGATTTCATTCCGTCAACCCCTTAGAACCCACCAAGAGCTAAATTCAGGTGTTTGCGAGTAGTTTCATTTAAAACGGAGAGGGCTGCCTTCCGCCTGTGTTTTCTGTTGTACTGACATGAGAGTCAGGGCTCCGAGCTTTCGGTCTGCGAACTACATCACTGAGCCTCTTCTAAAAGCATTTAAATAAAAACACTCCAGCGACTGTACGCAATGTAAACATAATATCATTTTAAAGAGCTATATTAAGCGCATATGAGCTGCTTTTATATGGTTTACGGATGAGCTTCAGGGCTGGCGTTTCTTCGTCCGTGTTCACAAAACTACATATTTTAAAGGCATTTAAAAAATAAAAACACTCCAGCGATTGAACAGTAATAGTAGATTAGTGTATTGAAAACGTTAAAATGCTTGCTTATTTGTGCTGCATTTTTGTGGAAACGAATTAGCTAGTAAAGACTGTTTCATGAATATGGTCTCATCGTTTGAGCCACATAGTTCAACAAAGCACGGCCGTTTTTAACGACCAACTAATAACTTCTGCTATTTAACTGATAAGAGTTCTCAAAAAATGCAACTGTATTGAACATAGCACCCAATCACTCGTTTAATATTTTTTGTTCCCTGTCATTTCGCTGTATTTTATGTTTGATTTAGCACAGGTGCCCTCTTACGTCATACTCCGAAAGTCCCCTTAGGCATTTGTGCGCATGCGCGCTACTCATGAATGGTGCTTTATAGAGGACGCACAAAAATACAGATTAAAATCATTTATATTTAGGTTAAATGGAAGATATAGCTTGTGCTGCATGTTAGCTTGCAAATTATGCCCAAGAACATAATTTATTAAGCCATATGTCTTACTAACAAGAAACAATGCCTCTAACCACAGGTCACGTACGAAAAATAATGCCCCGTTTAAGCCATTCTGAAGGGGTGGAGCGGAAAATGAAAATAAATACGGCCTTTTAAAATTTAAATGCTCCAGCGATTTCATTCCGTCAACCCCTTAGAACCCACCAAGAGCTAAATTCAGGTGTTTGCGAGTAGTTTCATTTAAAACGGAGAGGGCTGCCTTCCGCCTGTGTTTTCTGTTGTACTGACATGAGAGTCAGGGCTCCGAGCTTTCGGTCTGCGAACTACATCACTGAGCCTCTTCTAAAAGCATTTAAATAAAAACACTCCAGCGACTGTACGCAATGTAAACATAATATCATTTTAAAGAGCTATATTAAGCGCATATGAGCTGCTTTTATATGGTTTACGGATGAGCTTCAGGGCTGGCGTTTCTTCGTCCGTGTTCACAAAACTACATATTTTAAAGGCATTTAAAAAATAAAAACACTCCAGCGATTGAACAGTAATAGTAGATTAGTGTATTGAAAACGTTAAAATGCTTGCTTATTTGTGCTGCATTTTTGTGGAAACGAATTAGCTAGTAAAGACTGTTTCATGAATATGGTCTCATCGTTTGAGCCACATAGTTCAACAAAGCACGGCCGTTTTTAACGACCAACTAATAACTTCTGCTATTTAACTGATAAGAGTTCTCAAAAAATGCAACTGTATTGAACATAGCACCCAATCACTCGTTTAATATTTTTTGTTCCCTGTCATTTCGCTGTATTTTATGTTTGATTTAGCACAGGTGCCCTCTTACGTCATACTCCGAAAGTCCCCTTAGGCATTTGTGCGCATGCGCGCTACTCATGAATGGTGCTTTATAGAGGACGCACAAAAATACAGATTAAAATCATTTATATTTAGGTTAAATGGAAGATATAGCTTGTGCTGCATGTTAGCTTGCAAATTATGCCCAAGAACATAATTTATTAAGCCATATGTCTTACTAACAAGAAACAATGCCTCTAACCACAGGTCACGTACGAAAAATAATGCCCCGTTTAAGCCATTCTGAAGGGGTGGAGCGGAAAATGAAAATAAATACGGCCTTTTAAAATTTAAATGCTCCAGCGATTTCATTCCGTCAACCCCTTAGAACCCACCAAGAGCTAAATTCAGGTGTTTGCGAGTAGTTTCATTTAAAACGGAGAGGGCTGCCTTCCGCCTGTGTTTTCTGTTGTACTGACATGAGAGTCAGGGCTCCGAGCTTTCGGTCTGCGAACTACATCACTGAGCCTCTTCTAAAAGCATTTAAATAAAAACACTCCAGCGACTGTACGCAATGTAAACATAATATCATTTTAAAGAGCTATATTAAGCGCATATGAGCTGCTTTTATATGGTTTACGGATGAGCTTCAGGGCTGGCGTTTCTTCGTCCGTGTTCACAAAACTACATATTTTAAAGGCATTTAAAAAATAAAAACACTCCAGCGATTGAACAGTAATAGTAGATTAGTGTATTGAAAACGTTAAAATGCTTGCTTATTTGTGCTGCATTTTTGTGGAAACGAATTAGCTAGTAAAGACTGTTTCATGAATATGGTCTCATCGTTTGAGCCACATAGTTCAACAAAGCACGGCCGTTTTTAACGACCAACTAATAACTTCTGCTATTTAACTGATAAGAGTTCTCAAAAATGCAACTGTATTGAACATAGCACCCAATCACTCGTTTAATATTTTTTGTTCCCTGTCATTTCGCTGTATTTTATGTTTGATTTAGCACAGGTGCCCTCTTACGTCATACTCCGAAAGTCCCCTTAGGCATTTGTGCGCATGCGCGCTACTCATGAATGGTGCTTTATAGAGGACGCACAAAAATACAGATTAAAATCATTTATATTTAGGTTAAATGGAAGATATAGCTTGTGCTGCATGTTAGCTTGCAAATTATGCCCAAGAACATAATTTATTAAGCCATATGTCTTACTAACAAGAAACAATGCCTCTAACCACAGGTCACGTACGAAAAATAATGCCCCGTTTAAGCCATTCTGAAGGGGTGGAGCGGAAAATGAAATAAATACGGCCTTTTAAAATTTAAATGCTCCAGCGATTTCATTCCGTCAACCCCTTAGAACCCACCAAGAGCTAAATTCAGGTGTTTGCGAGTAGTTTCATTTAAAACGGAGAGGGCTGCCTTCCGCCTGTGTTTTCTGTTGTACTGACATGAGAGTCAGGGCTCCGAGCTTTCGGTCTGCGAACTACATCACTGAGCCTCTTCTAAAAGCATTTAAATAAAAACACTCCAGCGACTGTACGCAATGTAAACATAATATCATTTTAAAGAGCTATATTAAGCGCATATGAGCTGCTTTTATATGGTTTACGGATGAGCTTCAGGGCTGGCGTTTCTTCGTCCGTGTTCACAAAACTACATATTTTAAAGGCATTTAAAAAATAAAAACACTCCAGCGATTGAACAGTAATAGTAGATTAGTGTATTGAAAACGTTAAAATGCTTGCTTATTTGTGCTGCATTTTTGTGGAAACGAATTAGCTAGTAAAGACTGTTTCATGAATATGGTCTCATCGTTTGAGCCACATAGTTCAACAAAGCACGGCCGTTTTTAACGACCAACTAATAACTTCTGCTATTTAACTGATAAGAGTTCTCAAAAAATGCAACTGTATTGAACATAGCACCCAATCACTCGTTTAATATTTTTTGTTCCCTGTCATTTCGCTGTATTTTATGTTTGATTTAGCACAGGTGCCCTCTTACGTCATACTCCGAAAGTCCCCTTAGGCATTTGTGCGCATGCGCGCTACTCATGAATGGTGCTTTATAGAGGACGCACAAAAATACAGATTAAAATCATTTATATTTAGGTTAAATGGAAGATATAGCTTGTGCTGCATGTTAGCTTGCAAATTATGCCCAAGAACATAATTTATTAAGCCATATGTCTTACTAACAAGAAACAATGCCTCTAACCACAGGTCACGTACGAAAAATAATGCCCCGTTTAAGCCATTCTGAAGGGGTGGAGCGGAAAATGAAAATAAAAACGGCCTTTAAAATTTAAATGCTCCAGCGATTTCATTCCGTCAACCCCTTAGAACCCACCAAGAGCTAAATTCAGGTGTTTGCGAGTAGTTTCATTTAAAACGGAGAGGGCTGCCTTCCGCCTGTGTTTTCTGTTGTACTGACATGAGAGTCAGGGCTCCGAGCTTTCGGTCTGCGAACTACATCACTGAGCCTCTTCTAAAAGCATTTAAATAAAAACACTCCAGCGACTGTACGCAATGTAAACATAATATCATTTTAAAGAGCTATATTAAGCGCATATGAGCTGCTTTTATATGGTTTACGGATGAGCTTCAGGGCTGGCGTTTCTTCGTCCGTGTTCACAAAACTACATATTTTAAAGGCATTTAAAAAATAAAAACACTCCAGCGATTGAACAGTAATAGTAGATTAGTGTATTGAAAACGTTAAAATGCTTGCTTATTTGTGCTGCATTTTTGTGGAAACGAATTAGCTAGTAAAGACTGTTTCATGAATATGGTCTCATCGTTTGAGCCACATAGTTCAACAAAGCACGGCCGTTTTTAACGACCAACTAATAACTTCTGCTATTTAACTGATAAGAGTTCTCAAAAAATGCAACTGTATTGAACATAGCACCCAATCACTCGTTTAATATTTTTTGTTCCCTGTCATTTCGCTGTATTTTATGTTTGATTTAGCACAGGTGCCCTCTTACGTCATACTCCGAAAGTCCCCTTAGGCATTTGTGCGCATGCGCGCTACTCATGAATGGTGCTTTATAGAGGACGCACAAAAATACAGATTAAAATCATTTATATTTAGGTTAAATGGAAGATATAGCTTGTGCTGCATGTTAGCTTGCAAATTATGCCCAAGAACATAATTTATTAAGCCATATGTCTTACTAACAAGAAACAATGCCTCTAACCACAGGTCACGTACGAAAAATAATGCCCCGTTTAAGCCATTCTGAAGGGGTGGAGCGGAAAATGAAAATAAATACGGCCTTTTAAAATTTAAATGCTCCAGCGATTTCATTCCGTCAACCCCTTAGAACCCACCAAGAGCTAAATTCAGGTGTTTGCGAGTAGTTTCATTTAAAACGGAGAGGGCTGCCTTCCGCCTGTGTTTTCTGTTGTACTGACATGAGAGTCAGGGCTCCGAGCTTTCGGTCTGCGAACTACATCACTGAGCCTCTTCTAAAAGCATTTAAATAAAAACACTCCAGCGACTGTACGCAATGTAAACATAATATCATTTTAAAGAGCTATATTAAGCGCATATGAGCTGCTTTTATATGGTTTACGGATGAGCTTCAGGGCTGGCGTTTCTTCGTCCGTGTTCACAAAACTACATATTTTAAAGGCATTTAAAAAATAAAAACACTCCAGCGATTGAACAGTAATAGTAGATTAGTGTATTGAAAACGTTAAAATGCTTGCTTATTTGTGCTGCATTTTTGTGGAAACGAATTAGCTAGTAAAGACTGTTTCATGAATATGGTCTCATCGTTTGAGCCACATAGTTCAACAAAGCACGGCCGTTTTTAACGACCAACTAATAACTTCTGCTATTTAACTGATAAGAGTTCTCAAAAATGCAACTGTATTGAACATAGCACCCAATCACTCGTTTAATATTTTTTGTTCCCTGTCATTTCGCTGTATTTTATGTTTGATTTAGCACAGGTGCCCTCTTACGTCATACTCCGAAAGTCCCCTTAGGCATTTGTGCGCATGCGCGCTACTCATGAATGGTGCTTTATAGAGGACGCACAAAAATACAGATTAAAATCATTTATATTTAGGTTAAATGGAAGATATAGCTTGTGCTGCATGTTAGCTTGCAAATTATGCCCAAGAACATAATTTATTAAGCCATATGTCTTACTAACAAGAAACAATGCCTCTAACCACAGGTCACGTACGAAAAATAATGCCCCGTTTAAGCCATTCTGAAGGGTGGAGCGGAAAATGAAATAAATACGGCCTTTTAAAATTTAAATGCTCCAGCGATTTCATTCCGTCAACCCCTTAGAACCACCAAGAGCTAAATTCAGGTGTTTGCGAGTAGTTTCATTTAAAACGGAGAGGGCTGCCTTCCGCCTGTGTTTTCTGTTGTACTGACATGAGAGTCAGGGCTCCGAGCTTTCGGTCTGCGAACTACATCACTGAGCCTCTTCTAAAAGCATTTAAATAAAAACACTCCAGCGACTGTACGCAATGTAAACATAATATCATTTTAAAGAGCTATATTAAGCGCATATGAGCTGCTTTTATATGGTTTACGGATGAGCTTCAGGGCTGGCGTTTCTTCGTCCGTGTTCACAAAACTACATATTTTAAAGGCATTTAAAAAATAAAAACACTCCAGCGATTGAACAGTAATAGTAGATTAGTGTATTGAAAACGTTAAAATGCTTGCTTATTTGTGCTGCATTTTGTGGAAACGAATTAGCTAGTAAAGACTGTTTCATGAATATGGTCTCATCGTTTGAGCCACATAGTTCAACAAAGCACGGCCGTTTTTAACGACCAACTAATAACTTCTGCTATTTAACTGATAAGAGTTCTCAAAAAATGCAACTGTATTGAACATAGCACCCAATCACTCGTTTAATATTTTTTGTTCCCTGTCATTTCGCTGTATTTTATGTTTGATTTAGCACAGGTGCCCTCTTACGTCATACTCCGAAAGTCCCCTTAGGCATTTGTGCGCATGCGCGCTACTCATGAATGGTGCTTTATAGAGGACGCACAAAAATACAGATTAAAATCATTTATATTTAGGTTAAATGGAAGATATAGCTTGTGCTGCATGTTAGCTTGCAAATTATGCCCAAGAACATAATTTATTAAGCCATATGTCTTACTAACAAGAAACAATGCCTCTAACCACAGGTCACGTACGAAAAATAATGCCCCGTTTAAGCCATTCTGAAGGGGTGGAGCGGAAAATGAAAATAAATACGGCCTTTTAAAATTTAAATGCTCCAGCGATTTCATTCCGTCAACCCCTTAGAACCCACCAAGAGCTAAATTCAGGTGTTTGCGAGTAGTTTCATTTAAAACGGAGAGGGCTGCCTTCCGCCTGTGTTTTCTGTTGTACTGACATGAGAGTCAGGGCTCCGAGCTTTCGGTCTGCGAACTACATCACTGAGCCTCTTCTAAAAGCATTTAAATAAAAACACTCCAGCGACTGTACGCAATGTAAACATAATATCATTTTAAAGAGCTATATTAAGCGCATATGAGCTGCTTTTATATGGTTTACGGATGAGCTTCAGGGCTGGCGTTTCTTCGTCCGTGTTCACAAAACTACATATTTTAAAGGCATTTAAAAAATAAAAACACTCCAGCGATTGAACAGTAATAGTAGATTAGTGTATTGAAAACGTTAAAATGCTTGCTTATTTGTGCTGCATTTTTGTGGAAACGAATTAGCTAGTAAAGACTGTTTCATGAATATGGTCTCATCGTTTGAGCCACATAGTTCAACAAAGCACGGCCGTTTTTAACGACCAACTAATAACTTCTGCTATTTAACTGATAAGAGTTCTCAAAAAATGCAACTGTATTGAACATAGCACCCAATCACTCGTTTAATATTTTTTGTTCCCTGTCATTTCGCTGTATTTTATGTTTGATTTAGCACAGGTGCCCTCTTACGTCATACTCCGAAAGTCCCCTTAGGCATTTGTGCGCATGCGCGCTACTCATGAATGGTGCTTTATAGAGGACGCACAAAAATACAGATTAAAATCATTTATATTTAGGTTAAATGGAAGATATAGCTTGTGCTGCATGTTAGCTTGCAAATTATGCCCAAGAACATAATTTATTAAGCCATATGTCTTACTAACAAGAAACAATGCCTCTAACCACAGGTCACGTACGAAAAATAATGCCCCGTTTAAGCCATTCTGAAGGGGTGGAGCGGAAAATGAAAATAAATACGGCCTTTTAAAATTTAAATGCTCCAGCGATTTCATTCCGTCAACCCCTTAGAACCCACCAAGAGCTAAATTCAGGTGTTTGCGAGTAGTTTCATTTAAAACGGAGAGGGCTGCCTTCCGCCTGTGTTTTCTGTTGTACTGACATGAGAGTCAGGGCTCCGAGCTTTCGGTCTGCGAACTACATCACTGAGCCTCTTCTAAAAGCATTTAAATAAAAACACTCCAGCGACTGTACGCAATGTAAACATAATATCATTTTAAAGAGCTATATTAAGCGCATATGAGCTGCTTTTATATGGTTTACGGATGAGCTTCAGGGCTGGCGTTTCTTCGTCCGTGTTCACAAAACTACATATTTTAAAGGCATTTAAAAAATAAAAACACTCCAGCGATTGAACAGTAATAGTAGATTAGTGTATTGAAAACGTTAAAATGCTTGCTTATTTGTGCTGCATTTTTGTGGAAACGAATTAGCTAGTAAAGACTGTTTCATGAATATGGTCTCATCGTTTGAGCCACATAGTTCAACAAAGCACGGCCGTTTTTAACGACCAACTAATAACTTCTGCTATTTAACTGATAAGAGTTCTCAAAAAATGCAACTGTATTGAACATAGCACCCAATCACTCGTTTAATATTTTTGTTCCCTGTCATTTCGCTGTATTTTATGTTTGATTTAGCACAGGTGCCCTCTTACGTCATACTCCGAAAGTCCCCTTAGGCATTTGTGCGCATGCGCGCTACTCATGAATGGTGCTTTATAGAGGACGCACAAAAATACAGATTAAAATCATTTATATTTAGGTTAAATGGAAGATATAGCTTGTGCTGCATGTTAGCTTGCAAATTATGCCCAAGAACATAATTTATTAAGCCATATGTCTTACTAACAAGAAACAATGCCTCTAACCACAGGTCACGTACGAAAAATAATGCCCCGTTTAAGCCATTCTGAAGGGGTGGAGCGGAAAATGAAAATAAATACGGCCTTTTAAAATTTAAATGCTCCAGCGATTTCATTCCGTCAACCCCTTAGAACCCACCAAGAGCTAAATTCAGGTGTTTGCGAGTAGTTTCATTTAAAACGGAGAGGGCTGCCTTCCGCCTGTGTTTTCTGTTGTACTGACATGAGAGTCAGGGCTCCGAGCTTTCGGTCTGCGAACTACATCACTGAGCCTCTTCTAAAAGCATTTAAATAAAAACACTCCAGCGACTGTACGCAATGTAAACATAATATCATTTTAAAGAGCTATATTAAGCGCATATGAGCTGCTTTTATATGGTTTACGGATGAGCTTCAGGGCTGGCGTTTCTTCGTCCGTGTTCACAAAACTACATATTTTAAAGGCATTTAAAAAATAAAAACACTCCAGCGATTGAACAGTAATAGTAGATTAGTGTATTGAAAACGTTAAAATGCTTGCTTATTTGTGCTGCATTTTTGTGGAAACGAATTAGCTAGTAAAGACTGTTTCATGAATATGGTCTCATCGTTTGAGCCACATAGTTCAACAAAGCACGGCCGTTTTTAACGACCAACTAATAACTTCTGCTATTTAACTGATAAGAGTTCTCAAAAAATGCAACTGTATTGAACATAGCACCCAATCACTCGTTTAATATTTTTTGTTCCCTGTCATTTCGCTGTATTTTATGTTTGATTTAGCACAGGTGCCCTCTTACGTCATACTCCGAAAGTCCCCTTAGGCATTTGTGCGCATGCGCGGCTACTCATGAATGGTGCTTTATAGAGGACGCACAAAAATACAGATTAAAATCATTTATATTTAGGTTAAATGGAAGATATAGCTTGTGCTGCATGTTAGCTTGCAAATTATGCCCAAGAACATAATTTATTAAGCCATATGTCTTACTAACAAGAAACAATGCCTCTAACCACAGGTCACGTACGAAAAATAAATGCCCCGTTTAAGCCATTCTGAAGGGGTGGAGCGGAAAATGAAAAATAAATACGGCCTTTTAAAATTTAAATGCTCCAGCGATTTCATTCCGTCAACCCCTTAGAACCCACCAAGAGCTAAATTCAGGTGTTTGCGAAGTAGTTTCATTTAAAACGGAGAGGGCTGCCTTCCGCCTGTGTTTTCTGTTGTACTGACAATGAGAGTCAGGGCTCCGAGCTTTCGGTCTGCGAACTACATCACTGAGCCTCTTCTAAAAGCATTTAAATAAAAAACACTCCAGCGACTGTACGCAATGTAAACATAATATCATTTTAAAGAGCTATATTAAGCGCATATGAGCTGCTTTTATATGGTTTACGGATGAGCTTCAGGGCTGGCGTTTCTTCGTCCGTGTTCACAAAACTACATATTTTAAAGGCATTTAAAAAATAAAAACACTCCAGCGATTGAACAGTAATAGTAGATTAGTGTATTGAAAACGTTAAAATGCCTTGCTTATTTGTGCTGCATTTTTGTGGAAACGAATTAGCTAGTAAAGACTGTTTCATGAATATGGTCTCATCGTTTGAGCCACATAGTTCAACAAAGCACGGCCGGTTTTTAACGACCAACTAATAACTTCTGCTATTTAACTGATAAGAGTTCTCAAAAAATGCAACTGTATTGAACATAGCACCCAATCACTCGTTTAATATTTTTTGTTCCCTGTCATTTCGCTGTATTTTATGTTTGATTTAGCACAGGTGCCCTCTTACGTCATACTCCGAAAGTCCCCTTAGGCATTTGTGCGCATGCGCGCTACTCATGATGGTGCTTTATAGAGGACGCACAAAAATACAGATTAAAATCATTTATATTTAGGTTAAATGGAAGATATAGCTTGTGCTGCATGTTAGCTTGCAAATTATGCCCAAGAACATAATTTATTAAGCCATATGTCTTACTAACAAGAAACAATGCCTCTAACCACAGGTCACGTACGAAAAATAATGCCCCGTTTAAGCCATTCTGAAGGGGTGGAGCGGAAAATGAAAATAAATACGGCCTTTTAAAATTTAAATGCTCCAGCGATTTCATTCCGTCAACCCCTTAGAACCCACCAAGAGCTAAATTCAGGTGTTTGCGAGTAGTTTCATTTAAAACGGAGAGGGCTGCCTTCCGCCTGTGTTTTCTGTTGTACTGACATGAGAGTCAGGGCTCCGAGCTTTCGGTCTGCGAACTACATCACTGAGCCTCTTCTAAAAGCATTTAAATAAAAACACTCCAGCGACTGTACGCAATGTAAACATAATATCATTTTAAAGAGCTATATTAAGCGCATATGAGCTGCTTTTATATGGTTTACGGATGAGCTTCAGGGCTGGCGTTTCTTCGTCCGTGTTCACAAAACTACATATTTTAAAGGCATTTAAAAAATAAAAACACTCCAGCGATTGAACAGTAATAGTAGATTAGTGTATTGAAAACGTTAAAATGCTTGCTTATTTGTGCTGCATTTTTGTGGAAACGAATTAGCTAGTAAAGACTGTTTCATGAATATGGTCTCATCGTTTGAGCCACATAGTTCAACAAAGCACGGCCGTTTTTAACGACCAACTAATAACTTCTGCTATTTAACTGATAAGAGTTCTCAAAAAATGCAACTGTATTGAACATAGCACCCAATCACTCGTTTAATATTTTTTGTTCCCTGTCATTTCGCTGTATTTTATGTTTGATTTAGCACAGGTGCCCTCTTACGTCATACTCCGAAAGTCCCCTTAGGCATTTGTGCGCATGCGCGCTACTCATGAATGGTGCTTTATAGAGGACGCACAAAAATACAGATTAAAATCATTTATATTTAGGTTAAATGGAAGATATAGCTTGTGCTGCATGTTAGCTTGCAAATTATGCCCAAGAACATAATTTATTAAGCCATATGTCTTACTAACAAGAAACAATGCCTCTAACCACAGGTCACGTACGAAAAATAATGCCCCGTTTAAGCCATTCTGAAGGGGTGGAGCGGAAAATGAAAATAAATACGGCCTTTTAAAATTTAAATGCTCCAGCGATTTCATTCCGTCAACCCCTTAGAACCCACCAAGAGCTAAATTCAGGTGTTTGCGAGTAGTTTCATTTAAAACGGAGAGGGCTGCCTTCCGCCTGTGTTTTCTGTTGTACTGACATGAGAGTCAGGGCTCCGAGCTTTCGGTCTGCGAACTACATCACTGAGCCTCTTCTAAAAGCATTTAAATAAAAACACTCCAGCGACTGTACGCAATGTAAACATAATATCATTTTAAAGAGCTATATTAAGCGCATATGAGCTGCTTTTATATGGTTTACGGATGAGCTTCAGGGCTGGCGTTTCTTCGTCCGTGTTCACAAAACTACATATTTTAAAGGCATTTAAAAAATAAAAACACTCCAGCGATTGAACAGTAATAGTAGATTAGTGTATTGAAAACGTTAAAATGCTTGCTTATTTGTGCTGCATTTTTGTGGAAACGAATTAGCTAGTAAAGACTGTTTCATGAATATGGTCTCATCGTTTGAGCCACATAGTTCAACAAAGCACGGCCGTTTTTAACGACCAACTAATAACTTCTGCTATTTAACTGATAAGAGTTCTCAAAAAATGCAACTGTATTGAACATAGCACCCAATCACTCGTTTAATATTTTTTGTTCCCTGTCATTTCGCTGTATTTTATGTTTGATTTAGCACAGGTGCCCTCTTACGTCATACTCCGAAAGTCCCCTTAGGCATTTGTGCGCATGCGCGCTACTCATGAATGGTGCTTTATAGAGGACGCACAAAAATACAGATTAAAATCATTTATATTTAGGTTAAATGGAAGATATAGCTTGTGCTGCATGTTAGCTTGCAAATTATGCCCAAGAACATAATTTATTAAGCCATATGTCTTACTAACAAGAAACAATGCCTCTAACCACAGGTCACGTACGAAAAATAATGCCCCGTTTAAGCCATTCTGAAGGGGTGGAGCGGAAAATGAAAATAAATACGGCCTTTTAAAATTTAAATGCTCCAGCGATTTCATTCCGTCAACCCCTTAGAACCCACCAAGAGCTAAATTCAGGTGTTTGCGAGTAGTTTCATTTAAAACGGAGAGGGCTGCCTTCCGCCTGTGTTTTCTGTTGTACTGACATGAGAGTCAGGGCTCCGAGCTTTCGGTCTGCGAACTACATCACTGAGCCTCTTCTAAAAGCATTTAAATAAAAACACTCCAGCGACTGTACGCAATGTAAACATAATATCATTTTAAAGAGCTATATTAAGCGCATATGAGCTGCTTTTATATGGTTTACGGATGAGCTTCAGGGCTGGCGTTTCTTCGTCCGTGTTCACAAAACTACATATTTTAAAGGCATTTAAAAAATAAAAACACTCCAGCGATTGAACAGTAATAGTAGATTAGTGTATTGAAAACGTTAAAATGCTTGCTTATTTGTGCTGCATTTTTGTGGAAACGAATTAGCTAGTAAAGACTGTTTCATGAAT
Source organism: Garra rufa (assembly GCF_049309525.1). NCBI lineage: Eukaryota > Metazoa > Chordata > Actinopteri > Cypriniformes > Cyprinidae > Garra > Garra rufa. Next base: position 338,788 of record NW_027394278.1, on the reverse strand, counting down.
ATGGTCTCATCGTTTGAGCCACATAGTTCAACAAAGCACGGCCGTTTTTAATGACCAACTAATAACTTCTGCTATTTAACTGATAAGAGTTCTCAAAAAATGCAACTGTATTGAACATAGCACCCAATCACTCGTTTAATATTTTTTGTTCCCTGTCATTTCGCTGTATTTTATGTTTGATTTAGCACAGGTGCCCTCTTACGTCATACTCCGAAAGTCCCCTTAGGCATTTGTGCGCATGCGCGCTACTCATGAATGGTGCTTTATAGAGGACGCACAAAAATACAGATTAAAATCATTTATATTTAGGTTAAATGGAAGATATAGCTTGTGCTGCATGTTAGCTTGCAAATTATGCCCAAGAACATAATTTATTAAGCCATATGTCTTACTAACAAGAAACAATGCCTCTAACCACAGGTCACGTACGAAAAATAATGCCCCGTTTAAGCCATTCTGAAGGGGTGGAGCGGAAAATGAAAATAAATACGGCCTTTTAAAATTTAAATGCTCCAGCGATTTCATTCCGTCAACCCCTTAGAACCCACCAAGAGCTAAATTCAGGTGTTTGCGAGTAGTTTCATTTAAAACGGAGAGGGCTGCCTTCCGCCTGTGTTTTCTGTTGTACTGACATGAGAGTCAGGGCTCCGAGCTTTCGGTCTGCGAACTACATCACTGAGCCTCTTCTAAAAGCATTTAAATAAAAACACTCCAGCGACTGTACGCAATGTAAACATAATATCATTTTAAAGAGCTATATTAAGCGCATATGAGCTGCTTTTATATGGTTTACGGATGAGCTTCAGGGCTGGCGTTTCTTCGTCCGTGTTCACAAAACTACATATTTTAAAGGCATTTAAAAAATAAAAACACTCCAGCGATTGAACAGTAATAGTAGATTAGTGTATTGAAAACGTTAAAATGCTTGCTTATTTGTGCTGCATTTTTGTGGAAACGAATTAGCTAGTAAAGACTGTTTCATGAATATGGTCTCATCGTTTGAGCCACATAGTTCAACAAAGCACGGCCGTTTTTAATGACCAACTAATAACTTCTGCTATTTAACTGATAAGAGTTCTCAAAAAATGCAACTGTATTGAACATAGCACCCAATCACTCGTTTAATATTTTTTGTTCCCTGTCATTTCGCTGTATTTTATGTTTGATTTAGCACAGGTGCCCTCTTACGTCATACTCCGAAAGTCCCCTTAGGCATTTGTGCGCATGCGCGCTACTCATGAATGGTGCTTTATAGAGGACGCACAAAAATACAGATTAAAATCATTTATATTTAGGTTAAATGGAAGATATAGCTTGTGCTGCATGTTAGCTTGCAAATTATGCCCAAGAACATAATTTATTAAGCCATATGTCTTACTAACAAGAAACAATGCCTCTAACCACAGGTCACGTACGAAAAATAATGCCCCGTTTAAGCCATTCTGAAGGGGTGGAGCGGAAAATGAAAATAAATACGGCCTTTTAAAATTTAAATGCTCCAGCGATTTCATTCCGTCAACCCCTTAGAACCCACCAAGAGCTAAATTCAGGTGTTTGCGAGTAGTTTCATTTAAAACGGAGAGGGCTGCCTTCCGCCTGTGTTTTCTGTTGTACTGACATGAGAGTCAGGGCTCCGAGCTTTCGGTCTGCGAACTACATCACTGAGCCTCTTCTAAAAGCATTTAAATAAAAACACTCCAGCGACTGTACGCAATGTAAACATAATATCATTTTAAAGAGCTATATTAAGCGCATATGAGCTGCTTTTATATGGTTTACGGATGAGCTTCAGGGCTGGCGTTTCTTCGTCCGTGTTCACAAAACTACATATTTTAAAGGCATTTAAAAAATAAAAACACTCCAGCGATTGAACAGTAATAGTAGATTAGTGTATTGAAAACGTTAAAATGCTTGCTTATTTGTGCTGCATTTTTGTGGAAACGAATTAGCTAGTAAAGACTGTTTCATGAATATGGTCTCATCGTTTGAGCCACATAGTTCAACAAAGCACGGCCGTTTTTAATGACCAACTAATAACTTCTGCTATTTAACTGATAAGAGTTCTCAAAAAATGCAACTGTATTGAACATAGCACCCAATCACTCGTTTAATATTTTTTGTTCCCTGTCATTTCGCTGTATTTTATGTTTGATTTAGCACAGGTGCCCTCTTACGTCATACTCCGAAAGTCCCCTTAGGCATTTGTGCGCATGCGCGCTACTCATGAATGGTGCTTTATAGAGGACGCACAAAAATACAGATTAAAATCATTTATATTTAGGTTAAATGGAAGATATAGCTTGTGCTGCATGTTAGCTTGCAAATTATGCCCAAGAACATAATTTATTAAGCCATATGTCTTACTAACAAGAAACAATGCCTCTAACCACAGGTCACGTACGAAAAATAATGCCCCGTTTAAGCCATTCTGAAGGGGTGGAGCGGAAAATGAAAATAAATACGGCCTTTTAAAATTTAAATGCTCCAGCGATTTCATTCCGTCAACCCCTTAGAACCCACCAAGAGCTAAATTCAGGTGTTTGCGAGTAGTTTCATTTAAAACGGAGAGGGCTGCCTTCCGCCTGTGTTTTCTGTTGTACTGACATGAGAGTCAGGGCTCCGAGCTTTCGGTCTGCGAACTACATCACTGAGCCTCTTCTAAAAGCATTTAAATAAAAACACTCCAGCGACTGTACGCAATGTAAACATAATATCATTTTAAAGAGCTATATTAAGCGCATATGAGCTGCTTTTATATGGTTTACGGATGAGCTTCAGGGCTGGCGTTTCTTCGTCCGTGTTCACAAAACTACATATTTTAAAGGCATTTAAAAAATAAAAACACTCCAGCGATTGAACAGTAATAGTAGATTAGTGTATTGAAAACGTTAAAATGCTTGCTTATTTGTGCTGCATTTTTGTGGAAACGAATTAGCTAGTAAAGACTGTTTCATGAATATGGTCTCATCGTTTGAGCCACATAGTTCAACAAAGCACGGCCGTTTTTAATGACCAACTAATAACTTCTGCTATTTAACTGATAAGAGTTCTCAAAAAATGCAACTGTATTGAACATAGCACCCAATCACTCGTTTAATATTTTTTGTTCCCTGTCATTTCGCTGTATTTTATGTTTGATTTAGCACAGGTGCCCCTTACGTCATACTCCGAAAGTCCCCTTAGGCATTTGTGCGCATGCGCGCTACTCATGAATGGTGCTTTATAGAGGACGCACAAAAATACAGATTAAAATCATTTATATTTAGGTTAAATGGAAGATATAGCTTGTGCTGCATGTTAGCTTGCAAATTATGCCCAAGAACATAATTTATTAAGCCATATGTCTTACTAACAAGAAACAATGCCTCTAACCACAGGTCACGTACGAAAAATAATGCCCCGTTTAAGCCATTCTGAAGGGGTGGAGCGGAAAATGAAAATAAATACGGCCTTTTAAAATTTAAATGCTCCAGCGATTTCATTCCGTCAACCCCTTAGAACCCACCAAGAGCTAAATTCAGGTGTTTGCGAGTAGTTTCATTAAAACGGAGAGGGCTGCCTTCCGCCTGTGTTTTCTGTTGTACTGACATGAGAGTCAGGGCTCCGAGCTTTCGGTCTGCGAACTACATCACTGAGCCTCTTCTAAAAGCATTTAAATAAAAACACTCCAGCGACTGTACGCAATGTAAACATAATATCATTTTAAAGAGCTATATTAAGCGCATATGAGCTGCTTTTATATGGTTTACGGATGAGCTTCAGGGCTGGCGTTTCTTCGTCCGTGTTCACAAAACTACATATTTTAAAGGCATTTAAAAAATAAAAACACTCCAGCGATTGAACAGTAATAGTAGATTAGTGTATTGAAAACGTTAAAATGCTTGCTTATTTGTGCTGCATTTTTGTGGAAACGAATTAGCTAGTAAAGACTGTTTCATGAATATGGTCTCATCGTTTGAGCCACATAGTTCAACAAAGCACGGCCGTTTTTAATGACCAACTAATAACTTCTGCTATTTAACTGATAAGAGTTCTCAAAAAATGCAACTGTATTGAACATAGCACCCAATCACTCGTTTAATATTTTTTGTTCCCTGTCATTTCGCTGTATTTTATGTTTGATTTAGCACAGGTGCCCTCTTACGTCATACTCCGAAAGTCCCCTTAGGCATTTGTGCGCATGCGCGCTACTCATGAATGGTGCTTTATAGAGGACGCACAAAAATACAGATTAAAATCATTTATATTTAGGTTAAATGGAAGATATAGCTTGTGCTGCATGTTAGCTTGCAAATTATGCCCAAGAACATAATTTATTAAGCCATATGTCTTACTAACAAGAAACAATGCCTCTAACCACAGGTCACGTACGAAAAATAATGCCCCGTTTAAGCCATTCTGAAGGGGTGGAGCGGAAAATGAAAATAAATACGGCCTTTTAAAATTTAAATGCTCCAGCGATTTCATTCCGTCAACCCCTTAGAACCCACCAAGAGCTAAATTCAGGTGTTTGCGAGTAGTTTCATTTAAAACGGAGAGGGCTGCCTTCCGCCTGTGTTTTCTGTTGTACTGACATGAGAGTCAGGGCTCCGAGCTTTCGGTCTGCGAACTACATCACTGAGCCTCTTCTAAAAGCATTTAAATAAAAACACTCCAGCGACTGTACGCAATGTAAACATAATATCATTTTAAAGAGCTATATTAAGCGCATATGAGCTGCTTTTATATGGTTTACGGATGAGCTTCAGGGCTGGCGTTTCTTCGTCCGTGTTCACAAAACTACATATTTTAAAGGCATTTAAAAAATAAAAACACTCCAGCGATTGAACAGTAATAGTAGATTAGTGTATTGAAAACGTTAAAATGCTTGCTTATTTGTGCTGCATTTTTGTGGAAACGAATTAGCTAGTAAAGACTGTTTCATGAATATGGTCTCATCGTTTGAGCCACATAGTTCAACAAAGCACGGCCGTTTTTAATGACCAACTAATAACTTCTGCTATTTAACTGATAAGAGTTCTCAAAAAATGCAACTGTATTGAACATAGCACCCAATCACTCGTTTAATATTTTTTGTTCCCTGTCATTTCGCTGTATTTTATGTTTGATTTAGCACAGGTGCCCTCTTACGTCATACTCCGAAAGTCCCCTTAGGCATTTGTGCGCATGCGCGCTACTCATGAATGGTGCTTTATAGAGGACGCACAAAAATACAGATTAAAATCATTTATATTTAGGTTAAATGGAAGATATAGCTTGTGCTGCATGTTAGCTTGCAAATTATGCCCAAGAACATAATTTATTAAGCCATATGTCTTACTAACAAGAAACAATGCCTCTAACCACAGGTCACGTACGAAAAATAATGCCCCGTTTAAGCCATTCTGAAGGGGTGGAGCGGAAAATGAAAATAAATACGGCCTTTTAAAATTTAAATGCTCCAGCGATTTCATTCCGTCAACCCCTTAGAACCCACCAAGAGCTAAATTCAGGTGTTTGCGAGTAGTTTCATTTAAAACGGAGAGGGCTGCCTTCCGCCTGTGTTTTCTGTTGTACTGACATGAGAGTCAGGGCTCCGAGCTTTCGGTCTGCGAACTACATCACTGAGCCTCTTCTAAAAGCATTTAAATAAAAACACTCCAGCGACTGTACGCAATGTAAACATAATATCATTTTAAAGAGCTATATTAAGCGCATATGAGCTGCTTTTATATGGTTTACGGATGAGCTTCAGGGCTGGCGTTTCTTCGTCCGTGTTCACAAAACTACATATTTTAAAGGCATTTAAAAAATAAAAACACTCCAGCGATTGAACAGTAATAGTAGATTAGTGTATTGAAAACGTTAAAATGCTTGCTTATTTGTGCTGCATTTTTGTGGAAACGAATTAGCTAGTAAAGACTGTTTCATGAATATGGTCTCATCGTTTGAGCCACATAGTTCAACAAAGCACGGCCGTTTTTAATGACCAACTAATAACTTCTGCTATTTAACTGATAAGAGTTCTCAAAAAATGCAACTGTATTGAACATAGCACCCAATCACTCGTTTAATATTTTTTGTTCCCTGTCATTTCGCTGTATTTTATGTTTGATTTAGCACAGGTGCCCTCTTACGTCATACTCCGAAAGTCCCCTTAGGCATTTGTGCGCATGCGCGCTACTCATGAATGGTGCTTTATAGAGGACGCACAAAAATACAGATTAAAATCATTTATATTTAGGTTAAATGGAAGATATAGCTTGTGCTGCATGTTAGCTTGCAAATTATGCCCAAGAACATAATTTATTAAGCCATATGTCTTACTAACAAGAAACAATGCCTCTAACCACAGGTCACGTACGAAAAATAATGCCCCGTTTAAGCCATTCTGAAGGGGTGGAGCGGAAAATGAAAATAAATACGGCCTTTTAAAATTTAAATGCTCCAGCGATTTCATTCCGTCAACCCCTTAGAACCCACCAAGAGCTAAATTCAGGTGTTTGCGAGTAGTTTCATTTAAAACGGAGAGGGCTGCCTTCCGCCTGTGTTTTCTGTTGTACTGACATGAGAGTCAGGGCTCCGAGCTTTCGGTCTGCGAACTACATCACTGAGCCTCTTCTAAAAGCATTTAAATAAAAACACTCCAGCGACTGTACGCAATGTAAACATAATATCATTTTAAAGAGCTATATTAAGCGCATATGAGCTGCTTTTATATGGTTTACGGATGAGCTTCAGGGCTGGCGTTTCTTCGTCCGTGTTCACAAAACTACATATTTTAAAGGCATTTAAAAAATAAAAACACTCCAGCGATTGAACAGTAATAGTAGATTAGTGTATTGAAAACGTTAAAATGCTTGCTTATTTGTGCTGCATTTTTGTGGAAACGAATTAGCTAGTAAAGACTGTTTCATGAATATGGTCTCATCGTTTGAGCCACATAGTTCAACAAAGCACGGCCGTTTTTAATGACCAACTAATAACTTCTGCTATTTAACTGATAAGAGTTCTCAAAAAATGCAACTGTATTGAACATAGCACCCAATCACTCGTTTAATATTTTTTGTTCCCTGTCATTTCGCTGTATTTTATGTTTGATTTAGCACAGGTGCCCTCTTACGTCATACTCCGAAAGTCCCCTTAGGCATTTGTGCGCATGCGCGCTACTCATGAATGGTGCTTTATAGAGGACGCACAAAAATACAGATTAAAATCATTTATATTTAGGTTAAATGGAAGATATAGCTTGTGCTGCATGTTAGCTTGCAAATTATGCCCAAGAACATAATTTATTAAGCCATATGTCTTACTAACAAGAAACAATGCCTCTAACCACAGGTCACGTACGAAAAATAATGCCCCGTTTAAGCCATTCTGAAGGGGTGGAGCGGAAAATGAAAATAAATACGGCCTTTTAAAATTTAAATGCTCCAGCGATTTCATTCCGTCAACCCCTTAGAACCCACCAAGAGCTAAATTCAGGTGTTTGCGAGTAGTTTCATTTAAAACGGAGAGGGCTGCCTTCCGCCTGTGTTTTCTGTTGTACTGACATGAGAGTCAGGGCTCCGAGCTTTCGGTCTGCGAACTACATCACTGAGCCTCTTCTAAAAGCATTTAAATAAAAACACTCCAGCGACTGTACGCAATGTAAACATAATATCATTTTAAAGAGCTATATTAAGCGCATATGAGCTGCTTTTATATGGTTTACGGATGAGCTTCAGGGCTGGCGTTTCTTCGTCCGTGTTCACAAAACTACATATTTTAAAGGCATTTAAAAAATAAAAACACTCCAGCGATTGAACAGTAATAGTAGATTAGTGTATTGAAAACGTTAAAATGCTTGCTTATTTGTGCTGCATTTTTGTGGAAACGAATTAGCTAGTAAAGACTGTTTCATGAATATGGTCTCATCGTTGAGCCACATAGTTCAACAAAGCACGGCCGTTTTAATGACCAACTAATAACTTCTGCTATTTAACTGATAAGAGTTCTCAAAAATGCAACTGTATTGAACATAGCACCCAATCACTCGTTTAATATTTTTGTTCCCTGTCATTTCGCTGTATTTTATGTTTGATTAGCACAGGTGCCCTCTTACGTCATACTCCGAAAGTCCCCTTAGGCATTTGTGCGCATGCGCGCTACTCATGAATGGTGCTTTATAGAGGACGCACAAAAATACAGATTAAAATCATTTATATTTAGGTTAAATGGAAGATATAGCTTGTGCTGCATGTTAGCTTGCAAATTATGCCCAAGAACATAATTTATTAAGCCATATGTCTTACTAACAAGAAACAATGCCTCTAACCACAGGTCACGTACGAAAAATAATGCCCCGTTTAAGCCATTCTGAAGGGGTGGAGCGGAAAATGAAAATAAATACGGCCTTTTAAAATTTAAATGCTCCAGCGATTTCATTCCGTCAACCCCTTAGAACCCACCAAGAGCTAAATTCAGGTGTTTGCGAGTAGTTTCATTTTAAAACGGAGAGGGCTGCCTTCCGCCTGTGTTTTCTGTTGTACTGACATGAGAGTCAGGGCTCCGAGCTTTCGGTCTGCGAACTACATCACTGAGCCTCTTCTAAAAGCATTTAAATAAAAACACTCCAGCGACTGTACGCAATGTAAACATAATATCATTTTAAAGAGCTATATTAAGCGCATATGAGCTGCTTTTATATGTTTACGGATGAGCTTCAGGGCTGGCGTTTCTTCGTCCGTGTTCACAAAACTACATATTTTAAAGGCATTTAAAAAATAAAAACACTCCAGCGATTGAACAGTAATAGTAGATTAGTGTATTGAAAACGTTAAAATGCTTGCTTATTTGTGCTGCATTTTTGTGGAAACGAATTAGCTAGTAAAGACTGTTTCATGAATATGGTCTCATCGTTTGAGCCACATAGTTCAACAAAGCACGGCCGTTTTTAATGACCAACTAATAACTTCTGCTATTTAACTGATAAGAGTTCTCAAAAAATGCAACTGTATTGAACATAGCACCCAATCACTCGTTTAATATTTTTTGTTCCCTGTCATTTCGCTGTATTTTATGTTTGATTTAGCACAGGTGCCCTCTTACGTCATACTCCGAAAGTCCCCTTAGGCATTTGTGCGCATGCGCGCTACTCATGAATGGTGCTTTATAGAGGACGCACAAAAATACAGATTAAAATCATTTATATTTAGGTTAAATGGAAGATATAGCTTGTGCTGCATGTTAGCTTGCAAATTATGCCCAAGAACATAATTTATTAAGCCATATGTCTTACTAACAAGAAACAATGCCTCTAACCACAGGTCACGTACGAAAAATAATGCCCCGTTTAAGCCATTCTGAAGGGGTGGAGCGGAAAATGAAAATAAATACGGCCTTTTAAAATTTAAATGCTCCAGCGATTTCATTCCGTCAACCCCTTAGAACCCACCAAGAGCTAAATTCAGGTGTTTGCGAGTAGTTTCATTTAAAACGGAGAGGGCTGCCTTCCGCCTGTGTTTTCTGTTGTACTGACATGAGAGTCAGGGCTCCGAGCTTTCGGTCTGCGAACTACATCACTGAGCCTCTTCTAAAAGCATTTAAATAAAAACACTCCAGCGACTGTACGCAATGTAAACATAATATCATTTTAAAGAGCTATATTAAGCGCTATGAGCTGCTTTTATATGGTTTACGGATGAGCTTCAGGGCTGGCGTTTCTTCGTCCGTGTTCACAAAACTACATATTTTAAAGGCATTTAAAAAATAAAAACACTCCAGCGATTGAACAGTAATAGTAGATTAGTGTATTGAAAACGTTAAAATGCTTGCTTATTTGTGCTGCATTTTTGTGGAAACGAATTAGCTAGTAAAGACTGTTTCATGAATATGGTCTCATCGTTTGAGCCACATAGTTCAACAAAGCACGGCCGTTTTTAATGACCAACTAATAACTTCTGCTATTTAACTGATAAGAGTTCTCAAAAAATGCAACTGTATTGAACATAGCACCCAATCACTCGTTTAATATTTTTTGTTCCCTGTCATTTCGCTGTATTTTATGTTTGATTTAGCACAGGTGCCCTCTTACGTCATACTCCGAAAGTCCCCTTAGGCATTTGTGCGCATGCGCGCTACTCATGAATGGTGCTTTATAGAGGACGCACAAAAATACAGATTAAAATCATTTATATTTAGGTTAAATGGAAGATATAGCTTGTGCTGCATGTTAGCTTGCAAATTATGCCCAAGAACATAATTTATTAAGCCATATGTCTTACTAACAAGAAACAATGCCTCTAACCACAGGTCACGTACGAAAAATAATGCCCCGTTTAAGCCATTCTGAAGGGGTGGAGCGGAAAATGAAAATAAATACGGCCTTTTAAAATTTAAATGCTCCAGCGATTTCATTCCGTCAACCCCTTAGAACCCACCAAGAGCTAAATTCAGGTGTTTGCGAGTAGTTTCATTTAAAACGGAGAGGGCTGCCTTCCGCCTGTGCCTGTGTTTTCTGTTGTAACTGACATGAGAGTCAGGGCTCCGAGCTTTCGGTCTGCGAACTACATCACTGAGCCTCTTCTAAAAGCATTTAAATAAAAACACTCCAGCGACTGTACGCAAATGTAAACATAATATCATTTTAAAGAGCTATATTAAGCGCATATGAGCTGCTTTTATATGGTTTACGGATGAGCTTCAGGGCTGGCGTTTCTTCGTCCGTGTTCACAAACTACATATTTTAAAGGCATTTAAAAAATAAAAACACTCCAGCGATTGAACAGTAATAGTAGATTAGTGTATTGAAAACGTTTAAAATGCTTGCTTATTTGTGCTGCATTTTTGTGGAAACGAATTAGCTAGTAAAGACTGTTTCATGAATATGGTCTCATCGTTTGAGCCACATAGTTCAACAAAGCACGGCCGTTTTTAATGACCAACTAATAACTTCTGCTATTTAACTGATAAGAGTTCTCAAAAAATGCAACTGTATTGAACATAGCCCCAATCACTCGTTTAATATTTTTTGTTCCCTGTCATTTCGCTGTATTTTATGTTTGATTTAGCACAGGTGCCCTCTTACGTCATACTCCGAAAGTCCCCTTAGGCATTTGTGCGCATGCGCGCTACTCATGAATGGTGCTTTATAGAGGACGCACAAAAATACAGATTAAAATCATTTATATTTAGGTTAAATGGAAGATATAGCTTGTGCTGCATGTTAGCTTGCAAATTATGCCCAAGAACATAATTTATTAAGCCATATGTCTTACTAACAAGAAACAATGCCTCTAACCACAGGTCACGTACGAAAAATAATGCCCCGTTTAAGCCATTCTGAAGGGGTGGAGCGGAAAATGAAAATAAATACGGCCTTTTAAATTTAAATGCTCCAGCGATTTCATTCCGTCAACCCCTTAGAACCCACCAAGAGCTAAATTCAGGTGTTTGCGAGTAGTTTCATTTAAAACGGAGAGGGCTGCCTTCTGCCTGTGTTTTCTGTTGTACTGACATGAGAGTCAGGGCTCCGAGCTTTCGGTCTGCGAACTACATCACTGAGCCTCTTCTAAAAGCATTTAAATAAAAACACTCCAGCGACTGTACGCAATGTAAACATAATATCATTTTAAAGAGCTATATTAAGCGCATATGAGCTGCTTTTATATGGTTTACGGATGAGCTTCAGGGCTGGCGTTTCTTCGTCCGTGTTCACAAAACTACATATTTTAAAGGCATTTAAAAAATAAAAACACTCCAGCGATTGAACAGTAATAGTAGATTAGTGTATTGAAAACGTTAAAATGCTTGCTTATTTGTGCTGCATTTTTGTGGAAACGAATTAGCTAGTAAAGACTGTTTCATGAATATGGTCTCATCGTTTGAGCCACATAGTTCAACAAAGCACGGCCGTTTTTAATGACCAACTAATAACTTCTGCTATTTAACTGATAAGAGTTCTCAAAAAATGCAACTGTATTGAACATAGCACCCAATCACTCGTTTAATATTTTTTGTTCCCTGTCATTTCGCTGTATTTTATGTTTGATTTAGCACAGGTGCCCTCTTACGTCATACTCCGAAAGTCCCCTTAGGCATTTGTGCGCATGCGCGCTACTCATGAATGGTGCTTTATAGAGGACGCACAAAAATACAGATTAAAATCATTTATATTTAGGTTAAATGGAAGATATAGCTTGTGCTGCATGTTAGCTTGCAAATTATGCCCAAGAACATAATTTATTAAGCCATATGTCTTACTAACAAGAAACAATGCCTCTAACCACAGGTCACGTACGAAAAATAATGCCCCGTTTAAGCCATTCTGAAGGGGTGGAGCGGAAAATGAAAATAAATACGGCCTTTTAAAATTTAAATGCTCCAGCGATTTCATTCCGTCAACCCCTTAGAACCCACCAAGAGCTAAATTCAGGTGTTTGCGAGTAGTTTCATTTAAAACGGAGAGGGCTGCCTTCCGCCTGTGTTTTCTGTTGTACTGACATGAGAGTCAGGGCTCCGAGCTTTCGGTCTGCGAACTACATCACTGAGCCTCTTCTAAAAGCATTTAAATAAAAACACTCCAGCGACTGTACGCAATGTAAACATAATATCATTTTAAAGAGCTATATTAAGCGCATATGAGCTGCTTTTATATGGTTTACGGATGAGCTTCAGGGCTGGCGTTTCTTCGTCCGTGTTCACAAAACTACATATTTTAAAGGCATTTAAAAAATAAAAACACTCCAGCGATTGAACAGTAATAGTAGATTAGTGTATTGAAAACGTTAAAATGCTTGCTTATTTGTGCTGCATTTTTGTGGAAACGAATTAGCTAGTAAAGACTGTTTCATGAATATGGTCTCATCGTTTGAGCCACATAGTTCAACAAAGCACGGCCGTTTTTAATGACCAACTAATAACTTCTGCTATTTAACTGATAAGAGTTCTCAAAAAATGCAACTGTATTGAACATAGCACCCAATCACTCGTTTAATATTTTTTGTTCCCTGTCATTTCGCTGTATTTTATGTTTGATTTAGCACAGGTGCCCTCTTACGTCATACTCCGAAAGTCCCCATTTGTGCGCTTAGGCATTTGTGCGCATGCGCGCTACTCATGAATGGTGCTTTATAGAGGACGCACAAAAATACAGATTAAAATCATTTATATTTAGGTTAAATGGAAGATATAGCTTGTGCTGCATGTTAGCTTGCAAATTATGCCCAAGAACATAATTTATTAAGCCATATGTCTTACTAACAAGAAACAATGCCTCTAACCACAGGTCACGTACGAAAAATAATGCCCCGTTTAAGCCATTCTGAAGGGGTGGAGCGGAAAATGAAAATAAATACGGCCTTTTAAAATTTAAATGCTCCAGCGATTTCATTCCGTCAACCCCTTAGAACCCACCAAGAGCTAAATTCAGGTGTTTGCGAGTAGTTTCATTTAAAACGGAGAGGGCTGCCTTCCGCCTGTGTTTTCTGTTGTACTGACATGAGAGTCAGGGCTCCGAGCTTTCGGTCTGCGAACTACATCACTGAGCCTCTTCTAAAAGCATTTAAATAAAAACACTCCAGCGACTGTACGCAATGTAAACATAATATCATTTTAAAGAGCTATATTAAGCGCATATGAGCTGCTTTTATATGGTTTACGGATGAGCTTCAGGGCTGGCGTTTCTTCGTCCGTGTTCACAAAACTACATATTTTAAAGGCATTTAAAAAATAAAAACACTCCAGCGATTGAACAGTAATAGTAGATTAGTGTATTGAAAACGTTAAAATGCTTGCTTATTTGTGCTGCATTTTTGTGGAAACGAATTAGCTAGTAAAGACTGTTTCATGAATATGGTCTCATCGTTTGAGCCACATAGTTCAACAAAGCACGGCCGTTTTTAACGACCAACTAATAACTTCTGCTATTTAACTGATAAGAGTTCTCAAAAAATGCAACTGTATTGAACATAGCACCCAATCACTCGTTTAATATTTTTTGTTCCCTGTCATTTCGCTGTATTTTATGTTTGATTTAGCACAGGTGCCCTCTTACGTCATACTCCGAAAGTCCCCTTAGGCATTTGTGCGCATGCGCGCTACTCATGAATGGTGCTTTATAGAGGACGCACAAAAATACAGATTAAAATCATTTATATTTAGGTTAAATGGAAGATATAGCTTGTGCTGCATGTTAGCTTGCAAATTATGCCCAAGAACATAATTTATTAAGCCATATGTCTTACTAACAAGAAACAATGCCTCTAACCACAGGTCACGTACGAAAAATAATGCCCCGTTTAAGCCATTCTGAAGGGGTGGAGCGGAAAATGAAAATAAATACGGCCTTTTAAAATTTAAATGCTCCAGCGATTTCATTCCGTCAACCCCTTAGAACCCACCAAGAGCTAAATTCAGGTGTTTGCGAGTAGTTTCATTTAAAACGGAGAGGGCTGCCTTCCGCCTGTGTTTTCTGTTGTACTGACATGAGAGTCAGGGCTCCGAGCTTTCGGTCTGCGAACTACATCACTGAGCCTCTTCTAAAAGCATTTAAATAAAAACACTCCAGCGACTGTACGCAATGTAAACATAATATCATTTTAAAGAGCTATATTAAGCGCATATGAGCTGCTTTTATATGGTTTACGGATGAGCTTCAGGGCTGGCGTTTCTTCGTCCGTGTTCACAAAACTACATATTTTAAAGGCATTTAAAAAATAAAAACACTCCAGCGATTGAACAGTAATAGTAGATTAGTGTATTGAAAACGTTAAAATGCTTGCTTATTTGTGCTGCATTTTTGTGGAAACGAATTAGCTAGTAAAGACTGTTTCATGAATATGGTCTCATCGTTTGAGCCACATAGTTCAACAAAGCACGGCCGTTTTTAATGACCAACTAATAACTTCTGCTATTTAACTGATAAGAGTTCTCAAAAAATGCAACTGTATTGAACATAGCACCCAATCACTCGTTTAATATTTTTTGTTCCCTGTCATTTCGCTGTATTTTATGTTTGATTTAGCACAGGTGCCCTCTTACGTCATACTCCGAAAGTCCCCTTAGGCATTTGTGCGCATGCGCGCTACTCATGAATGGTGCTTTATAGAGGACGCACAAAAATACAGATTAAAATCATTTATATTTAGGTTAAATGGAAGATATAGCTTGTGCTGCATGTTAGCTTGCAAATTATGCCCAAGAACATAATTTATTAAGCCATATGTCTTACTAACAAGAAACAATGCCTCTAACCACAGGTCACGTACGAAAAATAATGCCCCGTTTAAGCCATTCTGAAGGGGTGGAGCGGAAAATGAAAATAAATACGGCCTTTTAAAATTTAAATGCTCCAGCGATTTCATTCCGTCAACCCCTTAGAACCCACCAAGAGCTAAATTCAGGTGTTTGCGAGTAGTTTCATTTAAAACGGAGAGGGCTGCCTTCCGCCTGTGTTTTCTGTTGTACTG
>NW_027394278.1:284750-322860 GCF_049309525.1 Garra rufa | reverse complement strand
AACCACATAAAACAGCTCATATGCGCTTAGCTCTTTAAAATGATAATCTGTTTACATTGTGTACAGTCGCTGGACTGTTTTTATTTAAATGCTTTTAAAAGAGGCTTAGTGATGTAGTTCGCAGACCGAGAGCTCGGAGCCTTGACTCTCATGTCTGTACAACAGAAAACACTGGCTGAAGGCAGCTCTCTCCGTTTTAAATAAAACTACTTGCAAACACCTGAGTTTAGCTCTTGCTGTGTTCTAAGGGGTTGACGGAATGAAATCGCTGGAACATTTACATTTTAAAAGGCCGTATTTATTTTCATTTTCCGCTCCACACCTTCAGTGGATATGCCTTAAACGGGGCATTATTTTTCGTACGTGACCTGTGGTTAGAGGCATTGTTGCTTGTTAGTAAGACATATGGCATAATAAATTATGTTCTTGGGCATAATTTGCAAGCTAACATGCTCTACAAGTCATATCTTATATTTAACCTAAATATAAATGATTTTAATCTGTATTTTTGTGCGTCCTCTATTAAATCACCCTTTATGAGTAGTGCGCATGCGCACAAATGCCTAAGGGAACTTTCTGAGTATGACGTAAGAGGGAACCTGTGCTAAATCAAACAGAAAATACAGCGAAATGACAGGGAACAAAAAATATTAAATGAGTGACTATATGTTCAATACAGTTGCATTTTTTTTGAGAACTCTAATCAGTTAAATAGCATAAGTTATTAGTTGGTGAGGTCTTTAACAACAGCCGTACTTTGTTGAACTAACGTGGTTCAAACGATGAGACCATATGAAACAGTCTTTACTAGCTTATTCGTTTCCACAAAAATGCAGCACAAATAAGCAAGCATTTTAACGTTTTAAATACACTAATCTACTATTATTGTTCAATCGCTGAAGTGTTTTTTTTTTTTTTTAATGCCTTTAAAATAAGTAGTTTTGTGAACACGGACGAAGAAACGCCAGCCCCGAAGCTCATCCGTAAACCACATAAAACAGCTCATATGCGCTTAGCTCTTTAAAATGATAATCTGTTTACATTGTGTACAGTCGCTGGACTGTTTTTATTTAAATGCTTTTAAAAGAGGCTTAGTGATGTAGTTCGCAGACCGAGAGCTCGGAGCCTTGACTCTCATGTCTGTACAACAGAAAACACTGGCTGAAGGCAGCTCTCTCCGTTTTAAATAAAACTACTTGCAAACACCTGAGTTTAGCTCTTGCTGTGTTCTAAGGGGTTGACGGAATGAAATCGCTGGAACATTTACATTTTAAAAGGCCGTATTTATTTTCATTTTCCGCTCCACACCTTCAGTGGATATGCCTTAAACGGGGCATTATTTTTCGTACGTGACCTGTGGTTAGAGGCATTGTTGCTTGTTAGTAAGACATATGGCATAATAAATTATGTTCTTGGGCATAATTTGCAAGCTAACATGCTCTACAAGTCATATCTTATATTTAACCTAAATATAAATGATTTTAATCTGTATTTTTGTGCGTCCTCTATTAAATCACCCTTTATGAGTAGTGCGCATGCGCACAAATGCCTAAGGGAACTTTCTGAGTATGACGTAAGAGGGAACCTGTGCTAAATCAAACAGAAAATACAGCGAAATGACAGGGAACAAAAAATATTAAATGAGTGACTATATGTTCAATACAGTTGCATTTTTTTTGAGAACTCTAATCAGTTAAATAGCATAAGTTATTAGTTGGTGAGGTCTTTAACAACAGCCGTACTTTGTTGAACTAACGTGGTTCAAACGATGAGACCATATGAAACAGTCTTTACTAGCTTATTCGTTTCCACAAAAATGCAGCACAAATAAGCAAGCATTTTAACGTTTTAAATACACTAATCTACTATTATTGTTCAATCGCTGAAGTGTTTTTTTTTTTTTTTAATGCCTTTAAAATAAGTAGTTTTGTGAACACGGACGAAGAAACGCCAGCCCCGAAGCTCATCCGTAAACCACATAAAACAGCTCATATGCGCTTAGCTCTTTAAAATGATAATCTGTTTACATTGTGTACAGTCGCTGGACTGTTTTTATTTAAATGCTTTTAAAAGAGGCTTAGTGATGTAGTTCGCAGACCGAGAGCTCGGAGCCTTGACTCTCATGTCTGTACAACAGAAAACACTGGCTGAAGGCAGCTCTCTCCGTTTTAAATAAAACTACTTGCAAACACCTGAGTTTAGCTCTTGCTGTGTTCTAAGGGGTTGACGGAATGAAATCGCTGGAACATTTACATTTTAAAAGGCCGTATTTATTTTCATTTTCCGCTCCACACCTTCAGTGGATATGCCTTAAACGGGGCATTATTTTTCGTACGTGACCTGTGGTTAGAGGCATTGTTGCTTGTTAGTAAGACATATGGCATAATAAATTATGTTCTTGGGCATAATTTGCAAGCTAACATGCTCTACAAGTCATATCTTATATTTAACCTAAATATAAATGATTTTAATCTGTATTTTTGTGCGTCCTCTATTAAATCACCCTTTATGAGTAGTGCGCATGCGCACAAATGCCTAAGGGAACTTTCTGAGTATGACGTAAGAGGGAACCTGTGCTAAATCAAACAGAAAATACAGCGAAATGACAGGGAACAAAAAATATTAAATGAGTGACTATATGTTCAATACAGTTGCATTTTTTTTGAGAACTCTAATCAGTTAAATAGCATAAGTTATTAGTTGGTGAGGTCTTTAACAACAGCCGTACTTTGTTGAACTAACGTGGTTCAAACGATGAGACCATATGAAACAGTCTTTACTAGCTTATTCGTTTCCACAAAAATGCAGCACAAATAAGCAAGCATTTTAACGTTTTAAATACACTAATCTACTATTATTGTTCAATCGCTGAAGTGTTTTTTTTTTTTTTTAATGCCTTTAAAATAAGTAGTTTTGTGAACACGGACGAAGAAACGCCAGCCCCGAAGCTCATCCGTAAACCACATAAAACAGCTCATATGCGCTTAGCTCTTTAAAATGATAATCTGTTTACATTGTGTACAGTCGCTGGACTGTTTTTATTTAAATGCTTTTAAAAGAGGCTTAGTGATGTAGTTCGCAGACCGAGAGCTCGGAGCCTTGACTCTCATGTCTGTACAACAGAAAACACTGGCTGAAGGCAGCTCTCTCCGTTTTAAATAAAACTACTTGCAAACACCTGAGTTTAGCTCTTGCTGTGTTCTAAGGGGTTGACGGAATGAAATCGCTGGAACATTTACATTTTAAAAGGCCGTATTTATTTTCATTTTCCGCTCCACACCTTCAGTGGATATGCCTTAAACGGGGCATTATTTTTCGTACGTGACCTGTGGTTAGAGGCATTGTTGCTTGTTAGTAAGACATATGGCATAATAAATTATGTTCTTGGGCATAATTTGCAAGCTAACATGCTCTACAAGTCATATCTTATATTTAACCTAAATATAAATGATTTTAATCTGTATTTTTGTGCGTCCTCTATTAAATCACCCTTTATGAGTAGTGCGCATGCGCACAAATGCCTAAGGGAACTTTCTGAGTATGACGTAAGAGGGAACCTGTGCTAAATCAAACAGAAAATACAGCGAAATGACAGGGAACAAAAAATATTAAATGAGTGACTATATGTTCAATACAGTTGCATTTTTTTTGAGAACTCTAATCAGTTAAATAGCATAAGTTATTAGTTGGTGAGGTCTTTAACAACAGCCGTACTTTGTTGAACTAACGTGGTTCAAACGATGAGACCATATGAAACAGTCTTTACTAGCTTATTCGTTTCCACAAAAATGCAGCACAAATAAGCAAGCATTTTAACGTTTTAAATACACTAATCTACTATTATTGTTCAATCGCTGAAGTGTTTTTTTTTTTTTTTAATGCCTTTAAAATAAGTAGTTTTGTGAACACGGACGAAGAAACGCCAGCCCCGAAGCTCATCCGTAAACCACATAAAACAGCTCATATGCGCTTAGCTCTTTAAAATGATAATCTGTTTACATTGTGTACAGTCGCTGGACTGTTTTTATTTAAATGCTTTTAAAAGAGGCTTAGTGATGTAGTTCGCAGACCGAGAGCTCGGAGCCTTGACTCTCATGTCTGTACAACAGAAAACACTGGCTGAAGGCAGCTCTCTCCGTTTTAAATAAAACTACTTGCAAACACCTGAGTTTAGCTCTTGCTGTGTTCTAAGGGGTTGACGGAATGAAATCGCTGGAACATTTACATTTTAAAAGGCCGTATTTATTTTCATTTTCCGCTCCACACCTTCAGTGGATATGCCTTAAACGGGGCATTATTTTTCGTACGTGACCTGTGGTTAGAGGCATTGTTGCTTGTTAGTAAGACATATGGCATAATAAATTATGTTCTTGGGCATAATTTGCAAGCTAACATGCTCTACAAGTCATATCTTATATTTAACCTAAATATAAATGATTTTAATCTGTATTTTTGTGCGTCCTCTATTAAATCACCCTTTATGAGTAGTGCGCATGCGCACAAATGCCTAAGGGAACTTTCTGAGTATGACGTAAGAGGGAACCTGTGCTAAATCAAACAGAAAATACAGCGAAATGACAGGGAACAAAAAATATTAAATGAGTGACTATATGTTCAATACAGTTGCATTTTTTTTGAGAACTCTAATCAGTTAAATAGCATAAGTTATTAGTTGGTGAGGTCTTTAACAACAGCCGTACTTTGTTGAACTAACGTGGTTCAAACGATGAGACCATATGAAACAGTCTTTACTAGCTTATTCGTTTCCACAAAAATGCAGCACAAATAAGCAAGCATTTTAACGTTTTAAATACACTAATCTACTATTATTGTTCAATCGCTGAAGTGTTTTTTTTTTTTTTAATGCCTTTAAAATAAGTAGTTTTGTGAACACGGACGAAGAAACGCCAGCCCCGAAGCTCATCCGTAAACCACATAAAACAGCTCATATGCGCTTAGCTCTTTAAAATGATAATCTGTTTACATTGTGTACAGTCGCTGGACTGTTTTTATTTAAATGCTTTTAAAAGAGGCTTAGTGATGTAGTTCGCAGACCGAGAGCTCGGAGCCTTGACTCTCATGTCTGTACAACAGAAAACACTGGCTGAAGGCAGCTCTCTCCGTTTTAAATAAAACTACTTGCAAACACCTGAGTTTAGCTCTTGCTGTGTTCTAAGGGGTTGACGGAATGAAATCGCTGGAACATTTACATTTTAAAAGGCCGTATTTATTTTCATTTTCCGCTCCACACCTTCAGTGGATATGCCTTAAACGGGGCATTATTTTTCGTACGTGACCTGTGGTTAGAGGCATTGTTGCTTGTTAGTAAGACATATGGCATAATAAATTATGTTCTTGGGCATAATTTGCAAGCTAACATGCTCTACAAGTCATATCTTATATTTAACCTAAATATAAATGATTTTAATCTGTATTTTTGTGCGTCCTCTATTAAATCACCCTTTATGAGTAGTGCGCATGCGCACAAATGCCTAAGGGAACTTTCTGAGTATGACGTAAGAGGGAACCTGTGCTAAATCAAACAGAAAATACAGCGAAATGACAGGGAACAAAAAATATTAAATGAGTGACTATATGTTCAATACAGTTGCATTTTTTTTGAGAACTCTAATCAGTTAAATAGCATAAGTTATTAGTTGGTGAGGTCTTTAACAACAGCCGTACTTTGTTGAACTAACGTGGTTCAAACGATGAGACCATATGAAACAGTCTTTACTAGCTTATTCGTTTCCACAAAAATGCAGCACAAATAAGCAAGCATTTTAACGTTTTAAATACACTAATCTACTATTATTGTTCAATCGCTGAAGTGTTTTTTTTTTTTTTTAATGCCTTTAAAATAAGTAGTTTTGTGAACACGGACGAAGAAACGCCAGCCCCGAAGCTCATCCGTAAACCACATAAAACAGCTCATATGCGCTTAGCTCTTTAAAATGATAATCTGTTTACATTGTGTACAGTCGCTGGACTGTTTTTATTTAAATGCTTTTAAAAGAGGCTTAGTGATGTAGTTCGCAGACCGAGAGCTCGGAGCCTTGACTCTCATGTCTGTACAACAGAAAACACTGGCTGAAGGCAGCTCTCTCCGTTTTAAATAAAACTACTTGCAAACACCTGAGTTTAGCTCTTGCTGTGTTCTAAGGGGTTGACGGAATGAAATCGCTGGAACATTTACATTTTAAAAGGCCGTATTTATTTTCATTTTCCGCTCCACACCTTCAGTGGATATGCCTTAAACGGGGCATTATTTTTCGTACGTGACCTGTGGTTAGAGGCATTGTTGCTTGTTAGTAAGACATATGGCATAATAAATTATGTTCTTGGGCATAATTTGCAAGCTAACATGCTCTACAAGTCATATCTTATATTTAACCTAAATATAAATGATTTTAATCTGTATTTTTGTGCGTCCTCTATTAAATCACCCTTTATGAGTAGTGCGCATGCGCACAAATGCCTAAGGGAACTTTCTGAGTATGACGTAAGAGGGAACCTGTGCTAAATCAAACAGAAAATACAGCGAAATGACAGGGAACAAAAAATATTAAATGAGTGACTATATGTTCAATACAGTTGCATTTTTTTTGAGAACTCTAATCAGTTAAATAGCATAAGTTATTAGTTGGTGAGGTCTTTAACAACAGCCGTACTTTGTTGAACTAACGTGGTTCAAACGATGAGACCATATGAAACAGTCTTTACTAGCTTATTCGTTTCCACAAAAATGCAGCACAAATAAGCAAGCATTTTAACGTTTTAAATACACTAATCTACTATTATTGTTCAATCGCTGAAGTGTTTTTTTTTTTTTTAATGCCTTTAAAATAAGTAGTTTTGTGAACACGGACGAAGAAACGCCAGCCCCGAAGCTCATCCGTAAACCACATAAAACAGCTCATATGCGCTTAGCTCTTTAAAATGATAATCTGTTTACATTGTGTACAGTCGCTGGACTGTTTTTATTTAAATGCTTTTAAAAGAGGCTTAGTGATGTAGTTCGCAGACCGAGAGCTCGGAGCCTTGACTCTCATGTCTGTACAACAGAAAACACTGGCTGAAGGCAGCTCTCTCCGTTTTAAATAAAACTACTTGCAAACACCTGAGTTTAGCTCTTGCTGTGTTCTAAGGGGTTGACGGAATGAAATCGCTGGAACATTTACATTTTAAAAGGCCGTATTTATTTTCATTTTCCGCTCCACACCTTCAGTGGATATGCCTTAAACGGGGCATTATTTTTCGTACGTGACCTGTGGTTAGAGGCATTGTTGCTTGTTAGTAAGACATATGGCATAATAAATTATGTTCTTGGGCATAATTTGCAAGCTAACATGCTCTACAAGTCATATCTTATATTTAACCTAAATATAAATGATTTTAATCTGTATTTTTGTGCGTCCTCTATTAAATCACCCTTTATGAGTAGTGCGCATGCGCACAAATGCCTAAGGGAACTTTCTGAGTATGACGTAAGAGGGAACCTGTGCTAAATCAAACAGAAAATACAGCGAAATGACAGGGAACAAAAAATATTAAATGAGTGATTATATGTTCAATACAGTTGCATTTTTTTTGAGAACTCTAATCAGTTAAATAGCATAAGTTATTAGTTGGTGAGGTCTTTAACAACAGCCGTACTTTGTTGAACTAACGTGGTTCAAACGATGAGACCATATGAAACAGTCTTTACTAGCTTATTCGTTTCCACAAAAATGCAGCACAAATAAGCAAGCATTTTAACGTTTTAAATACACTAATCTACTATTATTGTTCAATCGCTGAAGTGTTTTTTTTTTTTTTAATGCCTTTAAAATAAGTAGTTTTGTGAACACGGACGAAGAAACGCCAGCCCCGAAGCTCATCCGTAAACCACATAAAACAGCTCATATGCGCTTAGCTCTTTAAAATGATAATCTGTTTACATTGTGTACAGTCGCTGGACTGTTTTTATTTAAATGCTTTTAAAAGAGGCTTAGTGATGTAGTTCGCAGACCGAGAGCTCGGAGCCTTGACTCTCATGTCTGTACAACAGAAAACACTGGCTGAAGGCAGCTCTCTCCGTTTTAAATAAAACTACTTGCAAACACCTGAGTTTAGCTCTTGCTGTGTTCTAAGGGGTTGACGGAATGAAATCGCTGGAACATTTACATTTTAAAAGGCCGTATTTATTTTCATTTTCCGCTCCACACCTTCAGTGGATATGCCTTAAACGGGGCATTATTTTTCGTACGTGACCTGTGGTTAGAGGCATTGTTGCTTGTTAGTAAGACATATGGCATAATAAATTATGTTCTTGGGCATAATTTGCAAGCTAACATGCTCTACAAGTCATATCTTATATTTAACCTAAATATAAATGATTTTAATCTGTATTTTTGTGCGTCCTCTATTAAATCACCCTTTATGAGTAGTGCGCATGCGCACAAATGCCTAAGGGAACTTTCTGAGTATGACGTAAGAGGGAACCTGTGCTAAATCAAACAGAAAATACAGCGAAATGACAGGGAACAAAAAATATTAAATGAGTGATTATATGTTCAATACAGTTGCATTTTTTTTGAGAACTCTAATCAGTTAAATAGCATAAGTTATTAGTTGGTGAGGTCTTTAACAACAGCCGTACTTTGTTGAACTAACGTGGTTCAAACGATGAGACCATATGAAACAGTCTTTACTAGCTTATTCGTTTCCACAAAAATGCAGCACAAATAAGCAAGCATTTTAACGTTTTAAATACACTAATCTACTATTATTGTTCAATCGCTGAAGTGTTTTTTTTTTTTTTTAATGCCTTTAAAATAAGTAGTTTTGTGAACACGGACGAAGAAACGCCAGCCCCGAAGCTCATCCGTAAACCACATAAAACAGCTCATATGCGCTTAGCTCTTTAAAATGATAATCTGTTTACATTGTGTACAGTCGCTGGACTGTTTTTATTTAAATGCTTTTAAAAGAGGCTTAGTGATGTAGTTCGCAGACCGAGAGCTCGGAGCCTTGACTCTCATGTCTGTACAACAGAAAACACTGGCTGAAGGCAGCTCTCTCCGTTTTAAATAAAACTACGTGCAAACACCTGAGTTTAGCTCTTGCTGTGTTCTAAGGGGTTGACGGAATGAAATCGCTGGAACATTTACATTTTAAAAGGCCGTATTTATTTTCATTTTCCGCTCCACACCTTCAGTGGATATGCCTTAAACGGGGCATTATTTTTCGTACGTGACCTGTGGTTAGAGGCATTGTTGCTTGTTAGTAAGACATATGGCATAATAAATTATGTTCTTGGGCATAATTTGCAAGCTAACATGCTCTACAAGTCATATCTTATATTTAACCTAAATATAAATGATTTTAATCTGTATTTTTGTGCGTCCTCTATTAAATCACCCTTTATGAGTAGTGCGCATGCGCACAAATGCCTAAGGGAACTTTCTGAGTATGACGTAAGAGGGAACCTGTGCTAAATCAAACAGAAAATACAGCGAAATGACAGGGAACAAAAAATATTAAATGAGTGATTATATGTTCAATACAGTTGCATTTTTTTTGAGAACTCTAATCAGTTAAATAGCATAAGTTATTAGTTGGTGAGGTCTTTAACAACAGCCGTACTTTGTTGAACTAACGTGGTTCAAACGATGAGACCATATGAAACAGTCTTTACTAGCTTATTCGTTTCCACAAAAATGCAGCACAAATAAGCAAGCATTTTAACGTTTTAAATACACTAATCTACTATTATTGTTCAATCGCTGAAGTGTTTTTTTTTTTTTTAATGCCTTTAAAATAAGTAGTTTTGTGAACACGGACGAAGAAACGCCAGCCCCGAAGCTCATCCGTAAACCACATAAAACAGCTCATATGCGCTTAGCTCTTTAAAATGATAATCTGTTTACATTGTGTACAGTCGCTGGACTGTTTTTATTTAAATGCTTTTAAAAGAGGCTTAGTGATGTAGTTCGCAGACCGAGAGCTCGGAGCCTTGACTCTCATGTCTGTACAACAGAAAACACTGGCTGAAGGCAGCTCTCTCCGTTTTAAATAAAACTACTTGCAAACACCTGAGTTTAGCTCTTGCTGTGTTCTAAGGGGTTGACGGAATGAAATCGCTGGAACATTTACATTTTAAAAGGCCGTATTTATTTTCATTTTCCGCTCCACACCTTCAGTGGATATGCCTTAAACGGGGCATTATTTTTCGTACGTGACCTGTGGTTAGAGGCATTGTTGCTTGTTAGTAAGACATATGGCATAATAAATTATGTTCTTGGGCATAATTTGCAAGCTAACATGCTCTACAAGTCATATCTTATATTTAACCTAAATATAAATGATTTTAATCTGTATTTTTGTGCGTCCTCTATTAAATCACCCTTTATGAGTAGTGCGCATGCGCACAAATGCCTAAGGGAACTTTCTGAGTATGACGTAAGAGGGAACCTGTGCTAAATCAAACAGAAAATACAGCGAAATGACAGGGAACAAAAAATATTAAATGAGTGATTATATGTTCAATACAGTTGCATTTTTTTTGAGAACTCTAATCAGTTAAATAGCATAAGTTATTAGTTGGTGAGGTCTTTAACAACAGCCGTACTTTGTTGAACTAACGTGGTTCAAACGATGAGACCATATGAAACAGTCTTTACTAGCTTATTCGTTTCCACAAAAATGCAGCACAAATAAGCAAGCATTTTAACGTTTTAAATACACTAATCTACTATTATTGTTCAATCGCTGAAGTGTTTTTTTATTTATTTATTTATTTTAATGCCTTTAAAATATGTAGTTTTGTGAACACGGACGAAGAAACGCCAGCCCCGAAGCTCATCCATCCGTAAACCACATAAAACAGCTCATATGCGCTTAGCTCTTTAAAATGATAATCTGTTTACATTGTGTACAGTCGCTGGACTGTTTTTATTTAAATGCTTTTAAAAGAGGCATAGTGATGTAGTTCGCAGACCGAGAGCTCGGAGCCTTGACTCTCATGTCAGTACAACAGAAAACACTGGCTGAAGGCAGCTCTCTCCGTTTTAAATAAAATTACTTGCAAACACCTGAGTTTAGCTCTTGCTGTGTTCTAAGGGGTTGACGGAATGAAATCGCTGGAACATTTAAATTTTAAAAGGCCGTATTTATTTTCATTTTCCGCTCCACACCTTCAGTGGAGTGGAATGCCTTAAACGGGGCATTATTTTTCGTACGTGACCTGTGGTTAGAGGCATTGTTGCTTGTTAGTAAGACATATGGCATAATAAATTATGTTCTTGGGCATAATTTGCAAGCTAACATGCATTACAAGTCATATCTTATAAAATATAAATGATTTTAATCTGTATTTTTGTGCGTCCTCTATTAAATCACCCTTTATGAGTAGTGCGCATGCGCACAAATGCCTAAGGGAACTTTCTGAGTATGACGTAAGAGGGAACCTGTGCTAAATCAAACAGAAAATACAGCGAAATGACAGGGAACAAAAAATATTAAATGAGTGATTATATGTTCAATACAGTTGCATTTTTTTTGAGAACTCTAATCAGTTAAATAGCATAAGTTATTAGTTGGTGAGGTCTTTAACAACAGCCGTACTTTGTTGAACTAACGTGGTTCAAACGATGAGACCATATGAAACAGTCTTTACTAGCTTATTCGTTTCCACAAAAATGCAGCACAAATAAGCAAGCATTTTAACGTTTTAAATACACTAATCTACTATTATTGTTCAATCGCTGAAGTGTTTTTTTTTTTTTTTAATGCCTTTAAAATAAGTAGTTTTGTGAACACGGACGAAGAAACGCCAGCCCCGAAGCTCATCCGTAAACCACATAAAACAGCTCATATGCGCTTAGCTCTTTAAAATGATAATCTGTTTACATTGTGTACAGTCGCTGGACTGTTTTTATTTAAATGCTTTTAAAAGAGGCTTAGTGATGTAGTTCGCAGACCGAGAGCTCGGAGCCTTGACTCTCATGTCTGTACAACAGAAAACACTGGCTGAAGGCAGCTCTCTCCGTTTTAAATAAAACTACTTGCAAACACCTGAGTTTAGCTCTTGCTGTGTTCTAAGGGGTTGACGGAATGAAATCGCTGGAACATTTACATTTTAAAAGGCCGTATTTATTTTCATTTTCCGCTCCACACCTTCAGTGGATATGCCTTAAACGGGGCATTATTTTTCGTACGTGACCTGTGGTTAGAGGCATTGTTGCTTGTTAGTAAGACATATGGCATAATAAATTATGTTCTTGGGCATAATTTGCAAGCTAACATGCTCTACAAGTCATATCTTATATTTAACCTAAATATAAATGATTTTAATCTGTATTTTTGTGCGTCCTCTATTAAATCACCCTTTATGAGTAGTGCGCATGCGCACAAATGCCTAAGGGAACTTTCTGAGTATGACGTAAGAGGGAACCTGTGCTAAATCAAACAGAAAATACAGCGAAATGACAGGGAACAAAAAATATTAAATGAGTGATTATATGTTCAATACAGTTGCATTTTTTTTGAGAACTCTAATCAGTTAAATAGCATAAGTTATTAGTTGGTGAGGTCTTTAACAACAGCCGTACTTTGTTGAACTAACGTGGTTCAAACGATGAGACCATATGAAACAGTCTTTACTAGCTTATTCGTTTCCACAAAAATGCAGCACAAATAAGCAAGCATTTAACGTTTTAAATACACTAATCTACTATTATTGTTCAATCGCTGAAGTGTTTTTTTTTTTTTTAATGCCTTTAAAATAAGTAGTTTTGTGAACACGGACGAAGAAACGCCAGCCCCGAAGCTCATCCGTAAACCACATAAAACAGCTCATATGCGCTTAGCTCTTTAAAATGATAATCTGTTTACATTGTGTACAGTCGCTGGACTGTTTTTATTTAAATGCTTTTAAAAGAGGCTTAGTGATGTAGTTCGCAGACCGAGAGCTCGGAGCCTTGACTCTCATGTCTGTACAACAGAAAACACTGGCTGAAGGCAGCTCTCTCCGTTTTAAATAAAACTACTTGCAAACACCTGAGTTTAGCTCTTGCTGTGTTCTAAGGGGTTGACGGAATGAAATCGCTGGAACATTTACATTTTAAAAGGCCGTATTTATTTTCATTTTCCGCTCCACACCTTCAGTGGATATGCCTTAAACGGGGCATTATTTTTCGTACGTGACCTGTGGTTAGAGGCATTGTTGCTTGTTAGTAAGACATATGGCATAATAAATTATGTTCTTGGGCATAATTTGCAAGCTAACATGCTCTACAAGTCATATCTTATATTTAACCTAAATATAAATGATTTTAATCTGTATTTTTGTGCGTCCTCTATTAAATCACCCTTTATGAGTAGTGCGCATGCGCACAAATGCCTAAGGGAACTTTCTGAGTATGACGTAAGAGGGAACCTGTGCTAAATCAAACAGAAAATACAGCGAAATGACAGGGAACAAAAAATATTAAATGAGTGATTATATGTTCAATACAGTTGCATTTTTTTTGAGAACTCTAATCAGTTAAATAGCATAAGTTATTAGTTGGTGAGGTCTTTAACAACAGCCGTACTTTGTTGAACTAACGTGGTTCAAACGATGAGACCATATGAAACAGTCTTTACTAGCTTATTCGTTTCCACAAAAATGCAGCACAAATAAGCAAGCATTTTAACGTTTTAAATACACTAATCTACTATTATTGTTCAATCGCTGAAGTGTTTTTTTTTTTTTTTAATGCCTTTAAAATAAGTAGTTTTGTGAACACGGACGAAGAAACGCCAGCCCCGAAGCTCATCCGTAAACCACATAAAACAGCTCATATGCGCTTAGCTCTTTAAAATGATAATCTGTTTACATTGTGTACAGTCGCTGGACTGTTTTTATTTAAATGCTTTTAAAAGAGGCTTAGTGATGTAGTTCGCAGACCGAGAGCTCGGAGCCTTGACTCTCATGTCTGTACAACAGAAAACACTGGCTGAAGGCAGCTCTCTCCGTTTTAAATAAAACTACTTGCAAACACCTGAGTTTAGCTCTTGCTGTGTTCTAAGGGGTTGACGGAATGAAATCGCTGGAACATTTACATTTTAAAAGGCCGTATTTATTTTCATTTTCCGCTCCACACCTTCAGTGGATATGCCTTAAACGGGGCATTATTTTTCGTACGTGACCTGTGGTTAGAGGCATTGTTGCTTGTTAGTAAGACATATGGCATAATAAATTATGTTCTTGGGCATAATTTGCAAGCTAACATGCTCTACAAGTCATATCTTATATTTAACCTAAATATAAATGATTTTAATCTGTATTTTTGTGCGTCCTCTATTAAATCACCCTTTATGAGTAGTGCGCATGCGCACAAATGCCTAAGGGAACTTTCTGAGTATGACGTAAGAGGGAACCTGTGCTAAATCAAACAGAAAATACAGCGAAATGACAGGGAACAAAAAATATTAAATGAGTGATTATATGTTCAATACAGTTGCATTTTTTTTGAGAACTCTAATCAGTTAAATAGCATAAGTTATTAGTTGGTGAGGTCTTTAACAACAGCCGTACTTTGTTGAACTAACGTGGTTCAAACGATGAGACCATATGAAACAGTCTTTACTAGCTTATTCGTTTCCACAAAAATGCAGCACAAATAAGCAAGCATTTTAACGTTTTAAATACACTAATCTACTATTATTGTTCAATCGCTGAAGTGTTTTTTTTTTTTTTAATGCCTTTAAAATAAGTAGTTTTGTGAACACGGACGAAGAAACGCCAGCCCCGAAGCTCATCCGTAAACCACATAAAACAGCTCATATGCGCTTAGCTCTTTAAAATGATAATCTGTTTACATTGTGTACAGTCGCTGGACTGTTTTTATTTAAATGCTTTTAAAAGAGGCTTAGTGATGTAGTTCGCAGACCGAGAGCTCGGAGCCTTGACTCTCATGTCTGTACAACAGAAAACACTGGCTGAAGGCAGCTCTCTCCGTTTTAAATAAAACTACTTGCAAACACCTGAGTTTAGCTCTTGCTGTGTTCTAAGGGGTTGACGGAATGAAATCGCTGGAACATTTACATTTTAAAAGGCCGTATTTATTTTCATTTTCCGCTCCACACCTTCAGTGGATATGCCTTAAACGGGGCATTATTTTTCGTACGTGACCTGTGGTTAGAGGCATTGTTGCTTGTTAGTAAGACATATGGCATAATAAATTATGTTCTTGGGCATAATTTGCAAGCTAACATGCTCTACAAGTCATATCTTATATTTAACCTAAATATAAATGATTTTAATCTGTATTTTTGTGCGTCCTCTATTAAATCACCCTTTATGAGTAGTGCGCATGCGCACAAATGCCTAAGGGAACTTTCTGAGTATGACGTAAGAGGGAACCTGTGCTAAATCAAACAGAAAATACAGCGAAATGACAGGGAACAAAAAATATTAAATGAGTGATTATATGTTCAATACAGTTGCATTTTTTTTGAGAACTCTAATCAGTTAAATAGCATAAGTTATTAGTTGGTGAGGTCTTTAACAACAGCCGTACTTTGTTGAACTAACGTGGTTCAAACGATGAGACCATATGAAACAGTCTTTACTAGCTTATTCGTTTCCACAAAAATGCAGCACAAATAAGCAAGCATTTTAACGTTTTAAATACACTAATCTACTATTATTGTTCAATCGCTGAAGTGTTTTTTTTTTTTTTTAATGCCTTTAAAATAAGTAGTTTTGTGAACACGGACGAAGAAACGCCAGCCCCGAAGCTCATCCGTAAACCACATAAAACAGCTCATATGCGCTTAGCTCTTTAAAATGATAATCTGTTTACATTGTGTACAGTCGCTGGACTGTTTTTATTTAAATGCTTTTAAAAGAGGCTTAGTGATGTAGTTCGCAGACCGAGAGCTCGGAGCCTTGACTCTCATGTCTGTACAACAGAAAACACTGGCTGAAGGCAGCTCTCTCCGTTTTAAATAAAACTACTTGCAAACACCTGAGTTTAGCTCTTGCTGTGTTCTAAGGGGTTGACGGAATGAAATCGCTGGAACATTTACATTTTAAAAGGCCGTATTTATTTTCATTTTCCGCTCCACACCTTCAGTGGATATGCCTTAAACGGGGCATTATTTTTCGTACGTGACCTGTGGTTAGAGGCATTGTTGCTTGTTAGTAAGACATATGGCATAATAAATTATGTTCTTGGGCATAATTTGCAAGCTAACATGCTCTACAAGTCATATCTTATATTTAACCTAAATATAAATGATTTTAATCTGTATTTTTGTGCGTCCTCTATTAAATCACCCTTTATGAGTAGTGCGCATGCGCACAAATGCCTAAGGGAACTTTCTGAGTATGACGTAAGAGGGAACCTGTGCTAAATCAAACAGAAAATACAGCGAAATGACAGGGAACAAAAAATATTAAATGAGTGATTATATGTTCAATACAGTTGCATTTTTTTTGAGAACTCTAATCAGTTAAATAGCATAAGTTATTAGTTGGTGAGGTCTTTAACAACAGCCGTACTTTGTTGAACTAACGTGGTTCAAACGATGAGACCATATGAAACAGTCTTTACTAGCTTATTCGTTTCCACAAAAATGCAGCACAAATAAGCAAGCATTTTAACGTTTTAAATACACTAATCTACTATTATTGTTCAATCGCTGAAGTGTTTTTTTTTTTTTTAATGCCTTTAAAATAAGTAGTTTTGTGAACACGGACGAAGAAACGCCAGCCCCGAAGCTCATCCGTAAACCACATAAAACAGCTCATATGCGCTTAGCTCTTTAAAATGATAATCTGTTTACATTGTGTACAGTCGCTGGACTGTTTTTATTTAAATGCTTTTAAAAGAGGCTTAGTGATGTAGTTCGCAGACCGAGAGCTCGGAGCCTTGACTCTCATGTCTGTACAACAGAAAACACTGGCTGAAGGCAGCTCTCTCCGTTTTAAATAAAACTACTTGCAAACACCTGAGTTTAGCTCTTGCTGTGTTCTAAGGGGTTGACGGAATGAAATCGCTGGAACATTTACATTTTAAAAGGCCGTATTTATTTTCATTTTCCGCTCCACACCTTCAGTGGATATGCCTTAAACGGGGCATTATTTTTCGTACGTGACCTGTGGTTAGAGGCATTGTTGCTTGTTAGTAAGACATATGGCATAATAAATTATGTTCTTGGGCATAATTTGCAAGCTAACATGCTCTACAAGTCATATCTTATATTTAACCTAAATATAAATGATTTTAATCTGTATTTTTGTGCGTCCTCTATTAAATCACCCTTTATGAGTAGTGCGCATGCGCACAAATGCCTAAGGGAACTTTCTGAGTATGACGTAAGAGGGAACCTGTGCTAAATCAAACAGAAAATACAGCGAAATGACAGGGAACAAAAAATATTAAATGAGTGATTATATGTTCAATACAGTTGCATTTTTTTTGAGAACTCTAATCAGTTAAATAGCATAAGTTATTAGTTGGTGAGGTCTTTAACAACAGCCGTACTTTGTTGAACTAACGTGGTTCAAACGATGAGACCATATGAAACAGTCTTTACTAGCTTATTCGTTTCCACAAAAATGCAGCACAAATAAGCAAGCATTTTAACGTTTTAAATACACTAATCTACTATTATTGTTCAATCGCTGAAGTGTTTTTTTTTTTTTAATGCCTTTAAAATAAGTAGTTTTGTGAACACGGACGAAGAAACGCCAGCCCCGAAGCTCATCCGTAAACCACATAAAACAGCTCATATGCGCTTAGCTCTTTAAAATGATAATCTGTTTACATTGTGTACAGTCGCTGGACTGTTTTTATTTAAATGCTTTTAAAAGAGGCTTAGTGATGTAGTTCGCAGACCGAGAGCTCGGAGCCTTGACTCTCATGTCTGTACAACAGAAAACACTGGCTGAAGGCAGCTCTCTCCGTTTTAAATAAAACTACTTGCAAACACCTGAGTTTAGCTCTTGCTGTGTTCTAAGGGGTTGACGGAATGAAATCGCTGGAACATTTACATTTTAAAAGGCCGTATTTATTTTCATTTTCCGCTCCACACCTTCAGTGGATATGCCTTAAACGGGGCATTATTTTTCGTACGTGACCTGTGGTTAGAGGCATTGTTGCTTGTTAGTAAGACATATGGCATAATAAATTATGTTCTTGGGCATAATTTGCAAGCTAACATGCTCTACAAGTCATATCTTATATTTAACCTAAATATAAATGATTTTAATCTGTATTTTTGTGCGTCCTCTATTAAATCACCCTTTATGAGTAGTGCGCATGCGCACAAATGCCTAAGGGAACTTTCTGAGTATGACGTAAGAGGGAACCTGTGCTAAATCAAACAGAAAATACAGCGAAATGACAGGGAACAAAAAATATTAAATGAGTGATTATATGTTCAATACAGTTGCATTTTTTTTGAGAACTCTAATCAGTTAAATAGCATAAGTTATTAGTTGGTGAGGTCTTTAACAACAGCCGTACTTTGTTGAACTAACGTGGTTCAAACGATGAGACCATATGAAACAGTCTTTACTAGCTTATTCGTTTCCACAAAAATGCAGCACAAATAAGCAAGCATTTTAACGTTTTAAATACACTAATCTACTATTATTGTTCAATCGCTGAAGTGTTTTTTTTTTTTTTAATGCCTTTAAAATAAGTAGTTTTGTGAACACGGACGAAGAAACGCCAGCCCCGAAGCTCATCCGTAAACCACATAAAACAGCTCATATGCGCTTAGCTCTTTAAAATGATAATCTGTTTACATTGTGTACAGTCGCTGGACTGTTTTTATTTAAATGCTTTTAAAAGAGGCTTAGTGATGTAGTTCGCAGACCGAGAGCTCGGAGCCTTGACTCTCATGTCTGTACAACAGAAAACACTGGCTGAAGGCAGCTCTCTCCGTTTTAAATAAAACTACTTGCAAACACCTGAGTTTAGCTCTTGCTGTGTTCTAAGGGGTTGACGGAATGAAATCGCTGGAACATTTACATTTTAAAAGGCCGTATTTATTTTCATTTTCCGCTCCACACCTTCAGTGGATATGCCTTAAACGGGGCATTATTTTTCGTACGTGACCTGTGGTTAGAGGCATTGTTGCTTGTTAGTAAGACATATGGCATAATAAATTATGTTCTTGGGCATAATTTGCAAGCTAACATGCTCTACAAGTCATATCTTATATTTAACCTAAATATAAATGATTTTAATCTGTATTTTTGTGCGTCCTCTATTAAATCACCCTTTATGAGTAGTGCGCATGCGCACAAATGCCTAAGGGAACTTTCTGAGTATGACGTAAGAGGGAACCTGTGCTAAATCAAACAGAAAATACAGCGAAATGACAGGGAACAAAAAATATTAAATGAGTGATTATATGTTCAATACAGTTGCATTTTTTTTGAGAACTCTAATCAGTTAAATAGCATAAGTTATTAGTTGGTGAGGTCTTTAACAACAGCCGTACTTTGTTGAACTAACGTGGTTCAAACGATGAGACCATATGAAACAGTCTTTACTAGCTTATTCGTTTCCACAAAAATGCAGCACAAATAAGCAAGCATTTTAACGTTTTAAATACACTAATCTACTATTATTGTTCAATCGCTGAAGTGTTTTTTTTTTTTTTAATGCCTTTAAAATAAGTAGTTTTGTGAACACGGACGAAGAAACGCCAGCCCCGAAGCTCATCCGTAAACCACATAAAACAGCTCATATGCGCTTAGCTCTTTAAAATGATAATCTGTTTACATTGTGTACAGTCGCTGGACTGTTTTTATTTAAATGCTTTTAAAAGAGGCTTAGTGATGTAGTTCGCAGACCGAGAGCTCGGAGCCTTGACTCTCATGTCTGTACAACAGAAAACACTGGCTGAAGGCAGCTCTCTCCGTTTTAAATAAAACTACTTGCAAACACCTGAGTTTAGCTCTTGCTGTGTTCTAAGGGGTTGACGGAATGAAATCGCTGGAACATTTACATTTTAAAAGGCCGTATTTATTTTCATTTTCCGCTCCACACCTTCAGTGGATATGCCTTAAACGGGGCATTATTTTTCGTACGTGACCTGTGGTTAGAGGCATTGTTGCTTGTTAGTAAGACATATGGCATAATAAATTATGTTCTTGGGCATAATTTGCAAGCTAACATGCTCTACAAGTCATATCTTATATTTAACCTAAATATAAATGATTTTAATCTGTATTTTTGTGCGTCCTCTATTAAATCACCCTTTATGAGTAGTGCGCATGCGCACAAATGCCTAAGGGAACTTTCTGAGTATGACGTAAGAGGGAACCTGTGCTAAATCAAACAGAAAATACAGCGAAATGACAGGGAACAAAAAATATTAAATGAGTGATTATATGTTCAATACAGTTGCATTTTTTTTGAGAACTCTAATCAGTTAAATAGCATAAGTTATTAGTTGGTGAGGTCTTTAACAACAGCCGTACTTTGTTGAACTAACGTGGTTCAAACGATGAGACCATATGAAACAGTCTTTACTAGCTTATTCGTTTCCACAAAAATGCAGCACAAATAAGCAAGCATTTTAACGTTTTAAATACACTAATCTACTATTATTGTTCAATCGCTGAAGTGTTTTTTTTTTTTTTAATGCCTTTAAAATAAGTAGTTTTGTGAACACGGACGAAGAAACGCCAGCCCCGAAGCTCATCCGTAAACCACATAAAACAGCT
The DNA here is from genome assembly GCF_049309525.1 of Garra rufa. Classification (NCBI taxonomy): domain Eukaryota; kingdom Metazoa; phylum Chordata; class Actinopteri; order Cypriniformes; family Cyprinidae; genus Garra; species Garra rufa. The sequence continues at coordinate 302,141 of NW_027394278.1, read as the reverse complement.
CATATGCGCTTAGCTCTTTAAAATGATAATCTGTTTACATTGTGTACAGTCGCTGGACTGTTTTTATTTAAATGCTTTTAAAAGAGGCTTAGTGATGTAGTTCGCAGACCGAGAGCTCGGAGCCTTGACTCTCATGTCTGTACAACAGAAAACACTGGCTGAAGGCAGCTCTCTCCGTTTTAAATAAAACTACTTGCAAACACCTGAGTTTAGCTCTTGCTGTGTTCTAAGGGGTTGACGGAATGAAATCGCTGGAACATTTACATTTTAAAAGGCCGTATTTATTTTCATTTTCCGCTCCACACCTTCAGTGGATATGCCTTAAACGGGGCATTATTTTTCGTACGTGACCTGTGGTTAGAGGCATTGTTGCTTGTTAGTAAGACATATGGCATAATAAATTATGTTCTTGGGCATAATTTGCAAGCTAACATGCTCTACAAGTCATATCTTATATTTAACCTAAATATAAATGATTTTAATCTGTATTTTTGTGCGTCCTCTATTAAATCACCCTTTATGAGTAGTGCGCATGCGCACAAATGCCTAAGGGAACTTTCTGAGTATGACGTAAGAGGGAACCTGTGCTAAATCAAACAGAAAATACAGCGAAATGACAGGGAACAAAAAATATTAAATGAGTGATTATATGTTCAATACAGTTGCATTTTTTTTGAGAACTCTAATCAGTTAAATAGCATAAGTTATTAGTTGGTGAGGTCTTTAACAACAGCCGTACTTTGTTGAACTAACGTGGTTCAAACGATGAGACCATATGAAACAGTCTTTACTAGCTTATTCGTTTCCACAAAAATGCAGCACAAATAAGCAAGCATTTTAACGTTTTAAATACACTAATCTACTATTATTGTTCAATCGCTGAAGTGTTTTTTTTTTTTTTAATGCCTTTAAAATAAGTAGTTTTGTGAACACGGACGAAGAAACGCCAGCCCCGAAGCTCATCCGTAAACCACATAAAACAGCTCATATGCGCTTAGCTCTTTAAAATGATAATCTGTTTACATTGTGTACAGTCGCTGGACTGTTTTTATTTAAATGCTTTTAAAAGAGGCTTAGTGATGTAGTTCGCAGACCGAGAGCTCGGAGCCTTGACTCTCATGTCTGTACAACAGAAAACACTGGCTGAAGGCAGCTCTCTCCGTTTTAAATAAAACTACTTGCAAACACCTGAGTTTAGCTCTTGCTGTGTTCTAAGGGGTTGACGGAATGAAATCGCTGGAACATTTACATTTTAAAAGGCCGTATTTATTTTCATTTTCCGCTCCACACCTTCAGTGGATATGCCTTAAACGGGGCATTATTTTTCGTACGTGACCTGTGGTTAGAGGCATTGTTGCTTGTTAGTAAGACATATGGCATAATAAATTATGTTCTTGGGCATAATTTGCAAGCTAACATGCTCTACAAGTCATATCTTATATTTAACCTAAATATAAATGATTTTAATCTGTATTTTTGTGCGTCCTCTATTAAATCACCCTTTATGAGTAGTGCGCATGCGCACAAATGCCTAAGGGAACTTTCTGAGTATGACGTAAGAGGGAACCTGTGCTAAATCAAACAGAAAATACAGCGAAATGACAGGGAACAAAAAATATTAAATGAGTGATTATATGTTCAATACAGTTGCATTTTTTTTGAGAACTCTAATCAGTTAAATAGCATAAGTTATTAGTTGGTGAGGTCTTTAACAACAGCCGTACTTTGTTGAACTAACGTGGTTCAAACGATGAGACCATATGAAACAGTCTTTACTAGCTTATTCGTTTCCACAAAAATGCAGCACAAATAAGCAAGCATTTTAACGTTTTAAATACACTAATCTACTATTATTGTTCAATCGCTGAAGTGTTTTTTTTTTTTTTAATGCCTTTAAAATAAGTAGTTTTGTGAACACGGACGAAGAAACGCCAGCCCCGAAGCTCATCCGTAAACCACATAAAACAGCTCATATGCGCTTAGCTCTTTAAAATGATAATCTGTTTACATTGTGTACAGTCGCTGGACTGTTTTTATTTAAATGCTTTTAAAAGAGGCTTAGTGATGTAGTTCGCAGACCGAGAGCTCGGAGCCTTGACTCTCATGTCTGTACAACAGAAAACACTGGCTGAAGGCAGCTCTCTCCGTTTTAAATAAAACTACTTGCAAACACCTGAGTTTAGCTCTTGCTGTGTTCTAAGGGGTTGACGGAATGAAATCGCTGGAACATTTACATTTTAAAAGGCCGTATTTATTTTCATTTTCCGCTCCACACCTTCAGTGGATATGCCTTAAACGGGGCATTATTTTTCGTACGTGACCTGTGGTTAGAGGCATTGTTGCTTGTTAGTAAGACATATGGCATAATAAATTATGTTCTTGGGCATAATTTGCAAGCTAACATGCTCTACAAGTCATATCTTATATTTAACCTAAATATAAATGATTTTAATCTGTATTTTTGTGCGTCCTCTATTAAATCACCCTTTATGAGTAGTGCGCATGCGCACAAATGCCTAAGGGAACTTTCTGAGTATGACGTAAGAGGGAACCTGTGCTAAATCAAACAGAAAATACAGCGAAATGACAGGGAACAAAAAATATTAAATGAGTGACTATATGTTCAATACAGTTGCATTTTTTTTGAGAACTCTAATCAGTTAAATAGCATAAGTTATTAGTTGGTGAGGTCTTTAACAACAGCCGTACTTTGTTGAACTAACGTGGTTCAAACGATGAGACCATATGAAACAGTCTTTACTAGCTTATTCGTTTCCACAAAAATGCAGCACAAATAAGCAAGCATTTTAACGTTTTAAATACACTAATCTACTATTATTGTTCAATCGCTGAAGTGTTTTTTTTTTTTTTTAATGCCTTTAAAATAAGTAGTTTTGTGAACACGGACGAAGAAACGCCAGCCCCGAAGCTCATCCGTAAACCACATAAAACAGCTCATATGCGCTTAGCTCTTTAAAATGATAATCTGTTTACATTGTGTACAGTCGCTGGACTGTTTTTATTTAAATGCTTTTAAAAGAGGCTTAGTGATGTAGTTCGCAGACCGAGAGCTCGGAGCCTTGACTCTCATGTCTGTACAACAGAAAACACTGGCTGAAGGCAGCTCTCTCCGTTTTAAATAAAACTACTTGCAAACACCTGAGTTTAGCTCTTGCTGTGTTCTAAGGGGTTGACGGAATGAAATCGCTGGAACATTTACATTTTAAAAGGCCGTATTTATTTTCATTTTCCGCTCCACACCTTCAGTGGATATGCCTTAAACGGGGCATTATTTTTCGTACGTGACCTGTGGTTAGAGGCATTGTTGCTTGTTAGTAAGACATATGGCATAATAAATTATGTTCTTGGGCATAATTTGCAAGCTAACATGCTCTACAAGTCATATCTTATATTTAACCTAAATATAAATGATTTTAATCTGTATTTTTGTGCGTCCTCTATTAAATCACCCTTTATGAGTAGTGCGCATGCGCACAAATGCCTAAGGGAACTTTCTGAGTATGACGTAAGAGGGAACCTGTGCTAAATCAAACAGAAAATACAGCGAAATGACAGGGAACAAAAAATATTAAATGAGTGACTATATGTTCAATACAGTTGCATTTTTTTTGAGAACTCTAATCAGTTAAATAGCATAAGTTATTAGTTGGTGAGGTCTTTAACAACAGCCGTACTTTGTTGAACTAACGTGGTTCAAACGATGAGACCATATGAAACAGTCTTTACTAGCTTATTCGTTTCCACAAAAATGCAGCACAAATAAGCAAGCATTTTAACGTTTTAAATACACTAATCTACTATTATTGTTCAATCGCTGAAGTGTTTTTTTTTTTTTTAATGCCTTTAAAATAAGTAGTTTTGTGAACACGGACGAAGAAACGCCAGCCCCGAAGCTCATCCGTAAACCACATAAAACAGCTCATATGCGCTTAGCTCTTTAAAATGATAATCTGTTTACATTGTGTACAGTCGCTGGACTGTTTTTATTTAAATGCTTTTAAAAGAGGCTTAGTGATGTAGTTCGCAGACCGAGAGCTCGGAGCCTTGACTCTCATGTCTGTACAACAGAAAACACTGGCTGAAGGCAGCTCTCTCCGTTTTAAATAAAACTACTTGCAAACACCTGAGTTTAGCTCTTGCTGTGTTCTAAGGGGTTGACGGAATGAAATCGCTGGAACATTTACATTTTAAAAGGCCGTATTTATTTTCATTTTCCGCTCCACACCTTCAGTGGATATGCCTTAAACGGGGCATTATTTTTCGTACGTGACCTGTGGTTAGAGGCATTGTTGCTTGTTAGTAAGACATATGGCATAATAAATTATGTTCTTGGGCATAATTTGCAAGCTAACATGCTCTACAAGTCATATCTTATATTTAACCTAAATATAAATGATTTTAATCTGTATTTTTGTGCGTCCTCTATTAAATCACCCTTTATGAGTAGTGCGCATGCGCACAAATGCCTAAGGGAACTTTCTGAGTATGACGTAAGAGGGAACCTGTGCTAAATCAAACAGAAAATACAGCGAAATGACAGGGAACAAAAAATATTAAATGAGTGATTATATGTTCAATACAGTTGCATTTTTTTTGAGAACTCTAATCAGTTAAATAGCATAAGTTATTAGTTGGTGAGGTCTTTAACAACAGCCGTACTTTGTTGAACTAACGTGGTTCAAACGATGAGACCATATGAAACAGTCTTTACTAGCTTATTCGTTTCCACAAAAATGCAGCACAAATAAGCAAGCATTTTAACGTTTTAAATACACTAATCTACTATTATTGTTCAATCGCTGAAGTGTTTTTTTTTTTTTTAATGCCTTTAAAATAAGTAGTTTTGTGAACACGGACGAAGAAACGCCAGCCCCGAAGCTCATCCGTAAACCACATAAAACAGCTCATATGCGCTTAGCTCTTTAAAATGATAATCTGTTTACATTGTGTACAGTCGCTGGACTGTTTTTATTTAAATGCTTTTAAAAGAGGCTTAGTGATGTAGTTCGCAGACCGAGAGCTCGGAGCCTTGACTCTCATGTCTGTACAACAGAAAACACTGGCTGAAGGCAGCTCTCTCCGTTTTAAATAAAACTACTTGCAAACACCTGAGTTTAGCTCTTGCTGTGTTCTAAGGGGTTGACGGAATGAAATCGCTGGAACATTTACATTTTAAAAGGCCGTATTTATTTTCATTTTCCGCTCCACACCTTCAGTGGATATGCCTTAAACGGGGCATTATTTTTCGTACGTGACCTGTGGTTAGAGGCATTGTTGCTTGTTAGTAAGACATATGGCATAATAAATTATGTTCTTGGGCATAATTTGCAAGCTAACATGCTCTACAAGTCATATCTTATATTTAACCTAAATATAAATGATTTTAATCTGTATTTTTGTGCGTCCTCTATTAAATCACCCTTTATGAGTAGTGCGCATGCGCACAAATGCCTAAGGGAACTTTCTGAGTATGACGTAAGAGGGAACCTGTGCTAAATCAAACAGAAAATACAGCGAAATGACAGGGAACAAAAAATATTAAATGAGTGATTATATGTTCAATACAGTTGCATTTTTTTTGAGAACTCTAATCAGTTAAATAGCATAAGTTATTAGTTGGTGAGGTCTTTAACAACAGCCGTACTTTGTTGAACTAACGTGGTTCAAACGATGAGACCATATGAAACAGTCTTTACTAGCTTATTCGTTTCCACAAAAATGCAGCACAAATAAGCAAGCATTTTAACGTTTTAAATACACTAATCTACTATTATTGTTCAATCGCTGAAGTGTTTTTTTTTTTTTTAATGCCTTTAAAATAAGTAGTTTTGTGAACACGGACGAAGAAACGCCAGCCCCGAAGCTCATCCGTAAACCACATAAAACAGCTCATATGCGCTTAGCTCTTTAAAATGATAATCTGTTTACATTGTGTACAGTCGCTGGACTGTTTTTATTTAAATGCTTTTAAAAGAGGCTTAGTGATGTAGTTCGCAGACCGAGAGCTCGGAGCCTTGACTCTCATGTCTGTACAACAGAAAACACTGGCTGAAGGCAGCTCTCTCCGTTTTAAATAAAACTACTTGCAAACACCTGAGTTTAGCTCTTGCTGTGTTCTAAGGGGTTGACGGAATGAAATCGCTGGAACATTTACATTTTAAAAGGCCGTATTTATTTTCATTTTCCGCTCCACACCTTCAGTGGATATGCCTTAAACGGGGCATTATTTTTCGTACGTGACCTGTGGTTAGAGGCATTGTTGCTTGTTAGTAAGACATATGGCATAATAAATTATGTTCTTGGGCATAATTTGCAAGCTAACATGCTCTACAAGTCATATCTTATATTTAACCTAAATATAAATGATTTTAATCTGTATTTTTGTGCGTCCTCTATTAAATCACCCTTTATGAGTAGTGCGCATGCGCACAAATGCCTAAGGGAACTTTCTGAGTATGACGTAAGAGGGAACCTGTGCTAAATCAAACAGAAAATACAGCGAAATGACAGGGAACAAAAAATATTAAATGAGTGATTATATGTTCAATACAGTTGCATTTTTTTTGAGAACTCTAATCAGTTAAATAGCATAAGTTATTAGTTGGTGAGGTCTTTAACAACAGCCGTACTTTGTTGAACTAACGTGGTTCAAACGATGAGACCATATGAAACAGTCTTTACTAGCTTATTCGTTTCCACAAAAATGCAGCACAAATAAGCAAGCATTTTAACGTTTTAAATACACTAATCTACTATTATTGTTCAATCGCTGAAGTGTTTTTTTTTTTTTTAATGCCTTTAAAATATATAGTTTTGTGAACACGGACGAAGAAACGCCAGCCCCGAAGCTCATCCGTAAACCACATAAAACAGCTCATATGCGCTTAGCTCTTTAAAATGATAATCTGTTTACATTGTGTACAGTCGCTGGACTGTTTTTATTTAAATGCTTTTAAAAGAGGCTTAGTGATGTAGTTCGCAGACCGAGAGCTCGGAGCCTTGACTCTCATGTCTGTACAACAGAAAACACTGGCTGAAGGCAGCTCTCTCCGTTTTAAATAAAACTACTTGCAAACACCTGAGTTTAGCTCTTGCTGTGTTCTAAGGGGTTGACGGAATGAAATCGCTGGAACATTTACATTTTAAAAGGCCGTATTTATTTTCATTTTCCGCTCCACACCTTCAGTGGATATGCCTTAAACGGGGCATTATTTTTCGTACGTGACCTGTGGTTAGAGGCATTGTTGCTTGTTAGTAAGACATATGGCATAATAAATTATGTTCTTGGGCATAATTTGCAAGCTAACATGCTCTACAAGTCATATCTTATATTTAACCTAAATATAAATGATTTTAATCTGTATTTTTGTGCGTCCTCTATTAAATCACCCTTTATGAGTAGTGCGCATGCGCACAAATGCCTAAGGGAACTTTCTGAGTATGACGTAAGAGGGAACCTGTGCTAAATCAAACAGAAAATACAGCGAAATGACAGGGAACAAAAAATATTAAATGAGTGATTATATGTTCAATACAGTTGCATTTTTTTTGAGAACTCTAATCAGTTAAATAGCATAAGTTATTAGTTGGTGAGGTCTTTAACAACAGCCGTACTTTGTTGAACTAACGTGGTTCAAACGATGAGACCATATGAAACAGTCTTTACTAGCTTATTCGTTTCCACAAAAATGCAGCACAAATAAGCAAGCATTTTAACGTTTTAAATACACTAATCTACTATTATTGTTCAATCGCTGAAGTGTTTTTTTTTTTTTTAATGCCTTTAAAATAAGTAGTTTTGTGAACACGGACGAAGAAACGCCAGCCCCGAAGCTCATCCGTAAACCACATAAAACAGCTCATATGCGCTTAGCTCTTTAAAATGATAATCTGTTTACATTGTGTACAGTCGCTGGACTGTTTTTATTTAAATGCTTTTAAAAGAGGCTTAGTGATGTAGTTCGCAGACCGAGAGCTCGGAGCCTTGACTCTCATGTCTGTACAACAGAAAACACTGGCTGAAGGCAGCTCTCTCCGTTTTAAATAAAACTACTTGCAAACACCTGAGTTTAGCTCTTGCTGTGTTCTAAGGGGTTGACGGAATGAAATCGCTGGAACATTTACATTTTAAAAGGCCGTATTTATTTTCATTTTCCGCTCCACACCTTCAGTGGATATGCCTTAAACGGGGCATTATTTTTCGTACGTGACCTGTGGTTAGAGGCATTGTTGCTTGTTAGTAAGACATATGGCATAATAAATTATGTTCTTGGGCATAATTTGCAAGCTAACATGCTCTACAAGTCATATCTTATATTTAACCTAAATATAAATGATTTTAATCTGTATTTTTGTGCGTCCTCTATTAAATCACCCTTTATGAGTAGTGCGCATGCGCACAAATGCCTAAGGGAACTTTCTGAGTATGACGTAAGAGGGAACCTGTGCTAAATCAAACAGAAAATACAGCGAAATGACAGGGAACAAAAAATATTAAATGAGTGATTATATGTTCAATACAGTTGCATTTTTTTTGAGAACTCTAATCAGTTAAATAGCATAAGTTATTAGTTGGTGAGTTCTTTAACAACAGCCGTACTTTGTTGAACTAACGTGGTTCAAACGATGAGACCATATGAAACAGTCTTTACTAGCTTATTCGTTTCCACAAAAATGCAGCACAAATAAGCAAGCATTTTAACGTTTTAAATACACTAATCTACTATTATTGTTCAATCGCTGAAGTGTTTTTTTTTTTTTTAATGCCTTTAAAATAAGTAGTTTTGTGAACACGGACGAAGAAACGCCAGCCCCGAAGCTCATCCGTAAACCACATAAAACAGCTCATATGCGCTTAGCTCTTTAAAATGATAATCTGTTTACATTGTGTACAGTCGCTGGACTGTTTTTATTTAAATGCTTTTAAAAGAGGCTTAGTGATGTAGTTCGCAGACCGAGAGCTCGGAGCCTTGACTCTCATGTCTGTACAACAGAAAACACTGGCTGAAGGCAGCTCTCTCCGTTTTAAATAAAACTACTTGCAAACACCTGAGTTTAGCTCTTGCTGTGTTCTAAGGGGTTGACGGAATGAAATCGCTGGAACATTTACATTTTAAAAGGCCGTATTTATTTTCATTTTCCGCTCCACACCTTCAGTGGATATGCCTTAAACGGGGCATTATTTTTCGTACGTGACCTGTGGTTAGAGGCATTGTTGCTTGTTAGTAAGACATATGGCATAATAAATTATGTTCTTGGGCATAATTTGCAAGCTAACATGCTCTACAAGTCATATCTTATATTTAACCTAAATATAAATGATTTTAATCTGTATTTTTGTGCGTCCTCTATTAAATCACCCTTTATGAGTAGTGCGCATGCGCACAAATGCCTAAGGGAACTTTCTGAGTATGACGTAAGAGGGAACCTGTGCTAAATCAAACAGAAAATACAGCGAAATGACAGGGAACAAAAAATATTAAATGAGTGATTATATGTTCAATACAGTTGCATTTTTTTTGAGAACTCTAATCAGTTAAATAGCATAAGTTATTAGTTGGTGAGGTCTTTAACAACAGCCGTACTTTGTTGAACTAACGTGGTTCAAACGATGAGACCATATGAAACAGTCTTTACTAGCTTATTCGTTTCCACAAAAATGCAGCACAAATAAGCAAGCATTTTAACGTTTTAAATACACTAATCTACTATTATTGTTCAATCGCTGAAGTGTTTTTTTTTTTTTTAATGCCTTTAAAATAAGTAGTTTTGTGAACACGGACGAAGAAACGCCAGCCCCGAAGCTCATCCGTAAACCACATAAAACAGCTCATATGCGCTTAGCTCTTTAAAATGATAATCTGTTTACATTGTGTACAGTCGCTGGACTGTTTTTATTTAAATGCTTTTAAAAGAGGCTTAGTGATGTAGTTCGCAGACCGAGAGCTCGGAGCCTTGACTCTCATGTCTGTACAACAGAAAACACTGGCTGAAGGCAGCTCTCTCCGTTTTAAATAAAACTACTTGCAAACACCTGAGTTTAGCTCTTGCTGTGTTCTAAGGGGTTGATGGAATGAAATCGCTGGAACATTTACATTTTAAAAGGCCGTATTTATTTTCATTTTCCGCTCCACACCTTCAGTGGATATGCCTTAAACGGGGCATTATTTTTCGTACGTGACCTGTGGTTAGAGGCATTGTTGCTTGTTAGTAAGACATATGGCATAATAAATTATGTTCTTGGGCATAATTTGCAAGCTAACATGCTCTACAAGTCATATCTTATATTTAACCTAAATATAAATGATTTTAATCTGTATTTTTGTGCGTCCTCTATTAAATCACCCTTTATGAGTAGTGCGCATGCGCACAAATGCCTAAGGGAACTTTCTGAGTATGACGTAAGAGGGAACCTGTGCTAAATCAAACAGAAAATACAGCGAAATGACAGGGAACAAAAAATATTAAATGAGTGATTATATGTTCAATACAGTTGCATTTTTTTTGAGAACTCTAATCAGTTAAATAGCATAAGTTATTAGTTGGTGAGGTCTTTAACAACAGCCGTACTTTGTTGAACTAACGTGGTTCAAACGATGAGACCATATGAAACAGTCTTTACTAGCTTATTCGTTTCCACAAAAATGCAGCACAAATAAGCAAGCATTTTAACGTTTTAAATACACTAATCTACTATTATTGTTCAATCGCTGAAGTGTTTTTTTTTTTTTTAATGCCTTTAAAATAAGTAGTTTTGTGAACACGGACGAAGAAACGCCAGCCCCGAAGCTCATCCGTAAACCACATAAAACAGCTCATATGCGCTTAGCTCTTTAAAATGATAATCTGTTTACATTGTGTACAGTCGCTGGACTGTTTTTATTTAAATGCTTTTAAAAGAGGCTTAGTGATGTAGTTCGCAGACCGAGAGCTCGGAGCCTTGACTCTCATGTCTGTACAACAGAAAACACTGGCTGAAGGCAGCTCTCTCCGTTTTAAATAAAACTACTTGCAAACACCTGAGTTTAGCTCTTGCTGTGTTCTAAGGGGTTGACGGAATGAAATCGCTGGAACATTTACATTTTAAAAGGCCGTATTTATTTTCATTTTCCGCTCCACACCTTCAGTGGATATGCCTTAAACGGGGCATTATTTTTCGTACGTGACCTGTGGTTAGAGGCATTGTTGCTTGTTAGTAAGACATATGGCATAATAAATTATGTTCTTGGGCATAATTTGCAAGCTAACATGCTCTACAAGTCATATCTTATATTTAACCTAAATATAAATGATTTTAATCTGTATTTTTGTGCGTCCTCTATTAAATCACCCTTTATGAGTAGTGCGCATGCGCACAAATGCCTAAGGGAACTTTCTGAGTATGACGTAAGAGGGAACCTGTGCTAAATCAAACAGAAAATACAGCGAAATGACAGGGAACAAAAAATATTAAATGAGTGATTATATGTTCAATACAGTTGCATTTTTTTTGAGAACTCTAATCAGTTAAATAGCATAAGTTATTAGTTGGTGAGGTCTTTAACAACAGCCGTACTTTGTTGAACTAACGTGGTTCAAACGATGAGACCATATGAAACAGTCTTTACTAGCTTATTCGTTTCCACAAAAATGCAGCACAAATAAGCAAGCATTTTAACGTTTTAAATACACTAATCTACTATTATTGTTCAATCGCTGAAGTGTTTTTTTTTTTTTTAATGCCTTTAAAATAAGTAGTTTTGTGAACACGGACGAAGAAACGCCAGCCCCGAAGCTCATCCGTAAACCACATAAAACAGCTCATATGCGCTTAGCTCTTTAAAATGATAATCTGTTTACATTGTGTACAGTCGCTGGACTGTTTTTATTTAAATGCTTTTAAAAGAGGCTTAGTGATGTAGTTCGCAGACCGAGAGCTCGGAGCCTTGACTCTCATGTCTGTACAACAGAAAACACTGGCTGAAGGCAGCTCTCTCCGTTTTAAATAAAACTACTTGCAAACACCTGAGTTTAGCTCTTGCTGTGTTCTAAGGGGTTGACGGAATGAAATCGCTGGAACATTTACATTTTAAAAGGCCGTATTTATTTTCATTTTCCGCTCCACACCTTCAGTGGATATGCCTTAAACGGGGCATTATTTTTCGTACGTGACCTGTGGTTAGAGGCATTGTTGCTTGTTAGTAAGACATATGGCATAATAAATTATGTTCTTGGGCATAATTTGCAAGCTAACATGCTCTACAAGTCATATCTTATATTTAACCTAAATATAAATGATTTTAATCTGTATTTTTGTGCGTCCTCTATTAAATCACCCTTTATGAGTAGTGCGCATGCGCACAAATGCCTAAGGGAACTTTCTGAGTATGACGTAAGAGGGAACCTGTGCTAAATCAAACAGAAAATACAGCGAAATGACAGGGAACAAAAAATATTAAATGAGTGATTATATGTTCAATACAGTTGCATTTTTTTTGAGAACTCTAATCAGTTAAATAGCATAAGTTATTAGTTGGTGAGGTCTTTAACAACAGCCGTACTTTGTTGAACTAACGTGGTTCAAACGATGAGACCATATGAAACAGTCTTTACTAGCTTATTCGTTTCCACAAAAATGCAGCACAAATAAGCAAGCATTTTAACGTTTTAAATACACTAATCTACTATTATTGTTCAATCGCTGAAGTGTTTTTTTTTTTTTTAATGCCTTTAAAATAAGTAGTTTTGTGAACACGGACGAAGAAACGCCAGCCCCGAAGCTCATCCGTAAACCACATAAAACAGCTCATATGCGCTTAGCTCTTTAAAATGATAATCTGTTTACATTGTGTACAGTCGCTGGACTGTTTTTATTTAAATGCTTTTAAAAGAGGCTTAGTGATGTAGTTCGCAGACCGAGAGCTCGGAGCCTTGACTCTCATGTCTGTACAACAGAAAACACTGGCTGAAGGCAGCTCTCTCCGTTTTAAATAAAACTACTTGCAAACACCTGAGTTTAGCTCTTGCTGTGTTCTAAGGGGTTGACGGAATGAAATCGCTGGAACATTTACATTTTAAAAGGCCGTATTTATTTTCATTTTCCGCTCCACACCTTCAGTGGATATGCCTTAAACGGGGCATTATTTTTCGTACGTGACCTGTGGTTAGAGGCATTGTTGCTTGTTAGTAAGACATATGGCATAATAAATTATGTTCTTGGGCATAATTTGCAAGCTAACATGCTCTACAAGTCATATCTTATATTTAACCTAAATATAAATGATTTTAATCTGTATTTTTGTGCGTCCTCTATTAAATCACCCTTTATGAGTAGTGCGCATGCGCACAAATGCCTAAGGGAACTTTCTGAGTATGACGTAAGAGGGAACCTGTGCTAAATCAAACAGAAAATACAGCGAAATGACAGGGAACAAAAAATATTAAATGAGTGATTATATGTTCAATACAGTTGCATTTTTTTTGAGAACTCTAATCAGTTAAATAGCATAAGTTATTAGTTGGTGAGGTCTTTAACAACAGCCGTACTTTGTTGAACTAACGTGGTTCAAACGATGAGACCATATGAAACAGTCTTTACTAGCTTATTCGTTTCCACAAAAATGCAGCACAAATAAGCAAGCATTTTAACGTTTTAAATACACTAATCTACTATTATTGTTCAATCGCTGAAGTGTTTTTTTTTTTTTTAATGCCTTTAAAATAAGTAGTTTTGTGAACACGGACGAAGAAACGCCAGCCCCGAAGCTCATCCGTAAACCACATAAAACAGCTCATATGCGCTTAGCTCTTTAAAATGATAATCTGTTTACATTGTGTACAGTCGCTGGACTGTTTTTATTTAAATGCTTTTAAAAGAGGCTTAGTGATGTAGTTCGCAGACCGAGAGCTCGGAGCCTTGACTCTCATGTCTGTACAACAGAAAACACTGGCTGAAGGCAGCTCTCTCCGTTTTAAATAAAACTACTTGCAAACACCTGAGTTTAGCTCTTGCTGTGTTCTAAGGGGTTGACGGAATGAAATCGCTGGAACATTTACATTTTAAAAGGCCGTATTTATTTTCATTTTCCGCTCCACACCTTCAGTGGATATGCCTTAAACGGGGCATTATTTTTCGTACGTGACCTGTGGTTAGAGGCATTGTTGCTTGTTAGTAAGACATATGGCATAATAAATTATGTTCTTGGGCATAATTTGCAAGCTAACATGCTCTACAAGTCATATCTTATATTTAACCTAAATATAAATGATTTTAATCTGTATTTTTGTGCGTCCTCTATTAAATCACCCTTTATGAGTAGTGCGCATGCGCACAAATGCCTAAGGGAACTTTCTGAGTATGACGTAAGAGGGAACCTGTGCTAAATCAAACAGAAAATACAGCGAAATGACAGGGAACAAAAAATATTAAATGAGTGATTATATGTTCAATACAGTTGCATTTTTTTTGAGAACTCTAATCAGTTAAATAGCATAAGTTATTAGTTGGTGAGGTCTTTAACAACAGCCGTACTTTGTTGAACTAACGTGGTTCAAACGATGAGACCATATGAAACAGTCTTTACTAGCTTATTCGTTTCCACAAAAATGCAGCACAAATAAGCAAGCATTTTAACGTTTTAAATACACTAATCTACTATTATTGTTCAATCGCTGAAGTGTTTTTTTTTTTTTTAATGCCTTTAAAATAAGTAGTTTTGTGAACACGGACGAAGAAACGCCAGCCCCGAAGCTCATCCGTAAACCACATAAAACAGCTCATATGCGCTTAGCTCTTTAAAATGATAATCTGTTTACATTGTGTACAGTCGCTGGACTGTTTTTATTTAAATGCTTTTAAAAGAGGCTTAGTGATGTAGTTCGCAGACCGAGAGCTCGGAGCCTTGACTCTCATGTCTGTACAACAGAAAACACTGGCTGAAGGCAGCTCTCTCCGTTTTAAATAAAACTACTTGCAAACACCTGAGTTTAGCTCTTGCTGTGTTCTAAGGGGTTGACGGAATGAAATCGCTGGAACATTTACATTTTAAAAGGCCGTATTTATTTTCATTTTCCGCTCCACACCTTCAGTGGATATGCCTTAAACGGGGCATTATTTTTCGTACGTGACCTGTGGTTAGAGGCATTGTTGCTTGTTAGTAAGACATATGGCATAATAAATTATGTTCTTGGGCATAATTTGCAAGCTAACATGCTCTACAAGTCATATCTTATATTTAACCTAAATATAAATGATTTTAATCTGTATTTTTGTGCGTCCTCTATTAAATCACCCTTTATGAGTAGTGCGCATGCGCACAAATGCCTAAGGGAACTTTCTGAGTATGACGTAAGAGGGAACCTGTGCTAAATCAAACAGAAAATACAGCGAAATGACAGGGAACAAAAAATATTAAATGAGTGATTATATGTTCAATACAGTTGCATTTTTTTTGAGAACTCTAATCAGTTAAATAGCATAAGTTATTAGTTGGTGAGGTCTTTAACAACAGCCGTACTTTGTTGAACTAACGTGGTTCAAACGATGAGACCATATGAAACAGTCTTTACTAGCTTATTCGTTTCCACAAAAATGCAGCACAAATAAGCAAGCATTTTAACGTTTTAAATACACTAATCTACTATTATTGTTCAATCGCTGAAGTGTTTTTTTTTTTTTTAATGCCTTTAAAATAAGTAGTTTTGTGAACACGGACGAAGAAACGCCAGCCCCGAAGCTCATCCGTAAACCACATAAAACAGCTCATATGCGCTTAGCTCTTTAAAATGATAATCTGTTTACATTGTGTACAGTCGCTGGACTGTTTTTATTTAAATGCTTTTAAAAGAGGCTTAGTGATGTAGTTCGCAGACCGAGAGCTCGGAGCCTTGACTCTCATGTCTGTACAACAGAAAACACTGGCTGAAGGCAGCTCTCTCCGTTTTAAATAAAACTACTTGCAAACACCTGAGTTTAGCTCTTGCTGTGTTCTAAGGGGTTGACGGAATGAAATCGCTGGAACATTTACATTTTAAAAGGCCGTATTTATTTTCATTTTCCGCTCCACACCTTCAGTGGATATGCCTTAAACGGGGCATTATTTTTCGTACGTGACCTGTGGTTAGAGGCATTGTTGCTTGTTAGTAAGACATATGGCATAATAAATTATGTTCTTGGGCATAATTTGCAAGCTAACATGCTCTACAAGTCATATCTTATATTTAACCTAAATATAAATGATTTTAATCTGTATTTTTGTGCGTCCTCTATTAAATCACCCTTTATGAGTAGTGCGCATGCGCACAAATGCCTAAGGGAACTTTCTGAGTATGACGTAAGAGGGAACCTGTGCTAAATCAAACAGAAAATACAGCGAAATGACAGGGAACAAAAAATATTAAATGAGTGATTATATGTTCAATACAGTTGCATTTTTTTTGAGAACTCTAATCAGTTAAATAGCATAAGTTATTAGTTGGTGAGGTCTTTAACAACAGCCGTACTTTGTTGAACTAACGTGGTTCAAACGATGAGACCATATGAAACAGTCTTTACTAGCTTATTCGTTTCCACAAAAATGCAGCACAAATAAGCAAGCATTTTAACGTTTTAAATACACTAATCTACTATTATTGTTCAATCGCTGAAGTGTTTTGTTTTTTTTTAATGCCTTTAAAATAAGTAGTTTTGTGAACACGGACGAAGAAACGCCAGCCCCGAAGCTCATCCGTAAACCACATAAAACAGCTCATATGCGCTTAGCTCTTTAAAATGATAATCTGTTTACATTGTGTACAGTCGCTGGACTGTTTTTATTTAAATGCTTTTAAAAGAGGCTTAGTGATGTAGTTCGCAGACCGAGAGCTCGGAGCCTTGACTCTCATGTCTGTACAACAGAAAACACTGGCTGAAGGCAGCTCTCTCCGTTTTAAATAAAACTACTTGCAAACACCTGAGTTTAGCTCTTGCTGTGTTCTAAGGGGTTGACGGAATGAAATCGCTGGAACATTTACATTTTAAAAGGCCGTATTTATTTTCATTTTCCGCTCCACACCTTCAGTGGATATGCCTTAAACGGGGCATTATTTTTCGTACGTGACCTGTGGTTAGAGGCATTGTTGCTTGTTAGTAAGACATATGGCATAATAAATTATGTTCTTGGGCATAATTTGCAAGCTAACATGCTCTACAAGTCATATCTTATATTTAACCTAAATATAAATGATTTTAATCTGTATTTTTGTGCGTCCTCTATTAAATCACCCTTTATGAGTAGTGCGCATGCGCACAAATGCCTAAGGGAACTTTCTGAGTATGACGTAAGAGGGAACCTGTGCTAAATCAAACAGAAAATACAGCGAAATGACAGGGAACAAAAAATATTAAATGAGTGA